>NC_055703.1:27676559-27771559 GCF_017639745.1 Melanotaenia boesemani | reverse complement strand
ACTTAAACATTATTTTGTTATCTGAAAAAAAAAAACTTTGAAATGTTTTCTTGGCTCAGTTTTAAGTGTTATTAGACATCACATGGCCACAACTTTCAGCTTGAGTTGGATCATCTTGGTGCACATTTTTCTACTTGCGTGCAGCATATGCTTTTCTTTTAGCTATTTTAACTCTAATTCATTACTTTCAGGATATTATTTATCTGTCTGCTATATATCCAAATACACTGGAGTTTGTTCACATGTCCAGCAGCTGCAGTGGATATTTCAGCAACATGAAGACCTTGAATCTGTCCAGTTGTGTTTCATCCTGCTGCCTCTGCCGACTGCTGCTGTTATTGTCGATTTGCCTTTGGGGAGTTTGTCCCTGAACACATCACAGGCTCTGTTCTCCACATGACCCGACCGAGCGGTCACCACAGTGAGCTCTCAGTGAGCAGTGACACAGATCCAACAATCAGCTGTTTGTGAGCAGAAGAGTGGGCCGACACACATAACTGGAGGCCAACTCGCACAACACTTCCTATGAAATGTGTCGTCCACTTAGATAACACAAAAAAACAGATGCTGCAGTTTCTAGTCTGCTGCAGCCCCGAGAGAATTAACCCTTAAAACTCCTAACCAGTGTTTTTCTATTCTTTTAATCCCAGTCAGCATCACACATGATGTTTCCAGCCTCAGCTGTCAGACTGGGAGGTAAAATGATGTAAAATGAATGTATGAATAGATTTAGCAGCATAAAGGTCGACCAGAAGAAGAAAGCAGAATTTATTACTAACAGAACTTTGTAGAAATAACACACAGATCAACAGTGACCAAACCTTTTCTCATCTCATCGTTCTCTCAAGTCTTGGCTTTCAGGAGAAAAAATATTGTTATTGAAACAAACACACAACAGAAACTATTTCCATGTTTCCACTTTTTCCTCATTTCCAGTTATTCCTGCTACTATTTACCTGCTATCCTCACTAAACCAACTCCAGCTCAGCTGCTTTGTGGCGCCACCGTGCATCAGAAACGTCTTCTTGGCTTTATTCCAGCCATAGAGGAGCTTTATTTTTCTTCTTTTCACACACACATAGAACTTTCTGCTCACTGGTTGATCTTTGGCTGCTCCTGATTGGACGTTACCGTCAATCTAAGCTCTCTGATTGGTGGAAAGTCTGACAGGAAGTGGCTTCATCATCATGTCCAGGTCTAAATAGAGGTCTCTTAGCAACATAGTAGTGATGGTGATGTTTTTATGATGAAATGTGATAAATAAAGCTGTTATCATGGATCATTGTGGATTTACCAGATAGAGTCTCTGAATAAAACTACATTTAGTGGCTGGATTGTAAACAACCTGGACAGGATAGAAATGCCTGGAAAACTTCTGTAGATCATCTAAAGGGTAAAATATCCATCACATTTACCTCACAGAGCTACACACCACCGCTCCTGAAACACTGCTGATAATTGATGGCTCTTGGGGCTCCGAAGAGCCAGCAGGTTTAAGGGTTAATACATACGGTACTAGTTATTGTCTGAATAGGTCAAATACCTATCAGTGCACTTAGTGCAGGGTTAATAAGCAGACATGCTCCAAACCGCAACCTTTTTTTGGGACCAGACTGTATCCTAAAGACTGTCCTGAACCAGTTTCTGGGAAGTCAAACAGCAGGACTGGGGTCCATCAGGTGCCGTACAGACTGATTAACGGGTTCATGTGTTTGTTTTAGTAGAAATCTGGTTCTTCTGTCAGTTTCAGAGCCTCAGAGAGAAAGCTGAGTTGGTAACTGTGTGCTAATAACGAGCCCACTCTTGATCCAGAGCTCAGCCCACAGAGATAATGGGTGTTGTCTCCATTACTGCCAGTCAGAGCCAGAGCTTAGAAATACCTGTAATTAGTCGTTCATAGCTCAGCTCAATGCTGATTGTACCTCTGAAGACTGAAACCAGATAATAGTGTGGTCTTTTTTCAAGGTGGAAGATTTATTTATCTCCCACTGAGCCATCAGATTGCCTCCTTTTAAAATTTTTTTCAGTTTTTGAACTTTCCAACTGTTGTTTACTTTTACCGTTTTCATCAGTTTTTGTGTTTAGTAATGGATATTTATCCTTCTCTGATTTGTTTTTAATGCAGCAGCCTAAAGGTTAAATCATTTTGAGACACAAATAACACAACATAGAACTTTCTTTACACTCCAGTGCTTCAGATTTAAAGCTGCACTGCATGAAATCAGTTCTGTGAAGGTGTAAAGGTTTAAGCTAACCACAGTAGGAATATTTGTTTTTGTCACCTTGTTTCTCCACCCAAACATTTCCCGCTCCATTTAACCATAAAGACGTGACTGTTGGTGTCATATCTGGACTCTCCATGTAGCTTCACAGCTGAGCCAACAGCTATTTTAACATTAGCATGTTTGAATATGTAAACTGTGAGAGGCTTTCAGCTGGTAAGCACACACTGAAACTCTGTTGTTCAGGTCTGAGGAGGACAGGTGTGTCTCAGTCTTTACTGAAAATAAAGACACAAAAGCCAGTTCTTAGCAGAACTGACTGTCGAAGATGAACACAAAGCCTGGAATTTGCTCTCTGGTTGTGTGTACAAGAAATATTTGGATGAAATTAAAAAATCATGCAAGTTTTATTCTGTGTGAGGTAAAAAACAATAATATATATGTATATGAGGCAAAAGCTATTTAGAGTAATTACATCATGCTGAGCAAAAGACATGACATGACTTTTATGAGGACATGGTTATTTTTCTTTTTGTTTAATTTATTTGTTTTATCAGGAATAATGCGAAGAAACAAACAATGTTTTTTATCAAATAAATAGCATTAAGCAAACAGGCAATTCTGGGTTTTCAAAAAAGAAGAAAGGAAAAACATAAATGACTATAAAAATGTATAAAAAAGTATAAACAAACAATATAAACCTAATTCATGTCTAGCAAATCTGATCTAAAAACTCCAGAAACAGGACGATGTGACGTTCTACGTTTAATGGAGACCTTCTGTTTTGTTTTCAGCCAGTTCTTAACCTTCGCTCTAAGTTTTCACATCTGTTCCCGCTTTCGATTAAAAACATGGACAATTTTATGAATTAATGTATTTATTTATTTCTGTCCACTCTGCAGATATAGCAAATGAGAGGCTTTTTTCCAACCTCAGAGCCGGTATCCTCGCAGCATGATGGGATTTAAGTCTGTCTGTATTTAACTGTATTGTGATTTAGTAATTATGTGAATGCAGCATAAAAAACCGTGTAAATGCTGGTAGAACGTTGCTTCGTTAAACATTGTGTTGATGCAGCTTTGACTGGTATATCAGCCCCCAGCTGTTTCTTCTCTCCTGTAAGCAGAGGTCCTGCAGACCATCACTGAGCATCCAGTTCAAGCTGGTCTCCAGGAAAAGATGACGCCGTTTCACAATCTCAGTAAACCAAAAATAAGCTTCCAAATGCAGATACCTTGCATACAGAGGTTTTCCTCCCATGTGCCCAATCAGGTGTGGAACTGCAGGCGGTGCATTTTTCCAAACTGGGACCCACAAAGCGGGTTCAGCATACCCCGGGTGTCTTTAGGTGCTTCAACCCAGAGGAGATTTTTCTAAGTTGTGCTCCAACCCTGGATGTGTGTGTGCTCCTGTAAAACAGGTGGAGTTGACATCACGTGACCAGCCAGTCGCAGGTCGAAAGTAACTCAGCTGCTGCAACCAGGAAGGAAAATGACACGGACAATGAACATGTAAATGAATCTGATCCGTGTCTCTGCCTCGCCAGTCAAACACACAGATCTCAATCTGATGATGAGCAGCTGTTTACTTTATTAAATGAATGGTCAGCAGGTGGATTGTTATGTAAAGACGTTTAATGAAGCTCTGAAGATACAGACTCCACGCCCTCAGCTCGCTGATTTAAAGGCACTTTCCTGTCTGACCAGAGGAAGAAGAGCTTACTCAGTTTATTTGCCTTTCCCCTTTTAGGTTTTACTCACTGCTACTTCAGAGAAAATCCATTAACATAATGGACTAGTCTGAGCCACTCCAGTAGCTGCTCTGGGAATCCTCATCTTCTTTCATTTTTCACCTGACTGATGCTTTTAATGGAGATCCAGAAGATGCTGGCAGCAGGGTTCTGGTTACCTGCCACGCTAAAGATGCAGGCTGGATCTGAATATTTAGGACAGTGGCTGGAAATAGATTGTACCCTTTTAGTTTAAAAAAAAAAAGAAAAGCATTAATGGGATCATAAGTGCTGCAGCGGAGTTGAGCTCCGCCTCCAGCTGAGTGGTGTTGGTCCACTACTTTACAGGATCAGTTTCCTGCAGCTGCAGGTTGTTGAGCTCGTTGGTAAAACCAGAAAACACTTTAGGGTCTGAAACAGCTGCAGTGTCGGTGTAACGTCAGATGTACTGTGGAGTCTGGAAGTTTTCTTTTCTAGTTTAAACTCGGCTGTGAGGAACACGTCCGCTTTAACCTGGTGGGTCGCTTTAATTCACCAACTTTTCAGGTCATTAGAGGACACGTAGTCATCTCCCAAAAACTATTATAACACAGGCAGAAAATATTTTTTAAAACGTTTTTTGCTCAGATCACTGAATTAATTTCAGTCCTTATCGAAATACGTAGTTATTTGAATTATTTTAAGTCTTTAATGCCAGTTTGATGTCATGTTTTTGTGGAAAAAAGACTGTTTTACATCAAATAATTTTGGGTGGGGTGTGAGATTGATGTAAAGATCTGTCTTAAATATACTAAAGATCAATAACAAAATGAATTTTGATGTATTAGTTTCTTTGTTCTTTTATTTGCAGTGTTGGTTTATGATATATTATCCTTTCAGGTTATAGTAGTCCTTTCACACAAACTGCTATAAAACTATAATCCGCTCTGCTGAATCATGTATTCATGAACTCTGTAGCTGGAACAGGTAACCTCTCCGTTACAGCCTTACAGTGTGAGTATGATGCTTAAAGTCGCCGTATTTAAGCATCATGTGACAGCTGGACTCAGCTGTGAAGTCACGTCGCATTTCCTAAATGTCATTGCGGAGCAGTTTTCCATGTATGACCGAAGGCGGGATTTAAAATAAACAGAAAACACAAACAGTTAAACTTTTTAAATGTCCTGATGAAACCGTTTCATTCAGTGGAGTCGCTCTAAAGCTTCAGGTTCGGGTCTCAGATAATGTGTTAACGTTAATAAAACCTTTTAAAGAATATTGGATCCATCTTAAGCCGAAATACGATGCCGGTGTAGGAGAAATACGCCGGCTGCTCCTCTCCGGAGCAAGATGCTTCCGTCTTCACCTCCCTGGGAGGGTTTAAAAATATAAAACATATCAAAATGAGTACATGATATTGAAAAAATTCAAATAATTAAATAAAAGGGTTAAAGATGAACCTGTTTCAGGAAGAGATGAAATACATTCTGATTTATGAATGTTTACGATATTAAGCGGCATCATTTTCTCAGTAAGATCATCAAACATTCAGCAGATAATGATTTTCCTGGAAAGACGCATTGATGACGGGTTTGTTTCCCACTCATGAACGAGGAATCGAACCTGTGGTGGATTTAGAGAATCCTCATCATTAAGCCGATGTCTTCAGATTCATGCTGCTGAATTCATTTTACTGGACCAGCAGAGAATTTTAAAACTATTTGTCTAAACAATCCAGCATTTAGAGGCAAATCAATATTGTTGTTTAAAAAAAAAGATCCTGTAAAGATGAACCAACAGATCTGATGTGTTCACATTTCTGAGTCTTTATAAATGGATCGGGTTCATGTGAGCTCTCGCTTCTCAGCGAGTTTTTATTTTATTCTTCTTCACACTGACCAGGAATTCAGGATTTGGAACCATGAAGATGTTCTAGTTTTCTTGTCGTCTTTATAACTGCAGCATATTACACACCTGGGACACCATCAAATGATATTGTTACCTATATATTCATATCTGGATCCATCCTTTTTACCCATAATTAAGATGAAGTTCAGGTTTCATTAAGACTTAAACTATCTGATGCCTAAAGCCATCAGAAAAACAAAAACAGGAAAGAAAACAAAACACCAAATATTTTATATCCAGTATTTTTGGTTGTAATGGTTAAAGTGAAAATAAGGTTTGACTTATGGGTAATGAAGTGAGAGAATTCAGGCTGTGTATCATTTGTCTTCATCAGTGTTGTTAGAGTATCTGGTGGCATTGGTTTGTCTGTCTGTTAGCAGCTTAACTCAGAAAGTTATTGATGGATTTTGATCAGATTTTCCGGAAATCTTCCAAATGGAATAATGAACAAATGAATAGATTTTTTTTGGGGGGGGGGGGTCCCGATCACAGCCTGGATCCAGGCATCTTTTTATGGATTCTTACTATGGGAAGATCGTTTCTGCGCTCCGAGTGCTTCTAGTTGTCACTGCATCATTTTATTAGCTTAATTTAGAGGGTTTGACTTAGAAATACGAGCTTTTTGAAGGATTAGATAAATTTTTATTTAAACTAACAAATTTTTTTAATTACATTTTTATTTGCATAGTTAATTTTATCTTATGTTTTTTATCTAACCTCCTCTTAAGTTTGTAGGTTTTAGCATGTAAAAGTATTTAAATTAAAGTTCTGGTTTGATCCTCTAACCTGACTGTCCTCAGAGTATTATTATTATTATTATTATGATTGTTGTTGTTATTATTATTATTAATATTATTATTAGTGTTATTATTATTATTATTGTTATTATTATTATTATTATTATTGTTATTATTATTATTGCTGTTATTATTGCAAACTAAATATGGCACAGATAAATTAGTCTCTCTGTCTATAGCTTACATACATAAAGAAAAACACAATAAAACAACCCAAAATAAAGCACAATTCTACATGTAGGATAAGTATGGACAGGAATCAGTGCTCTCCTTTCATAGCTGTGTATATTTATTCTCATGAACACAACAGGAAGTGGACTCTGTTCATCAGCTGCATGACAAACGCATGGTTACCTGGCCGCGTCGCTGACCTCCGCACCAGAAGCGTACCTGCATTGAGCGCTTCACATCGCCACGATGAACACCTGCAGAGATCAACCCTGCTGGTCTCCTGTTACAGGAGCCGCTCTGATAAGAGTTCATTGTGCTCAACAGACAGTAAAGGCTTAATATCCTTAATTGATGTTGTTATCCTCTTAGTGTGGTTCTCAGTGCCGTACCGGGGAGGGTAATTATTTTAAGTTCCCACAGAAACTCCTCTGTCATTAAGCAGGCAGCTTGGCCGGACGCCCCATGGGAAGAGGGAGCTGCAGTGTGCTGCGTGTGCATGGGAATGTCATGGATTAGAGTCGTAGTTCCTACGGACAGTCAGATTTTTAGGTTGACACTTAAAATCGGCTGCAAGTCAGGAATGAGTTTTATCCGATGTTGGATCCATTTCATGTTCAACTTTGAGCTCAGAGTTCAGAGTCGTGTGATTTTTGCTGCATCTGGGTCTTTTCAACAGCTGGCCCCTGCAGTTGGGTCCTGAGTTGTGAATGTTTCACCAGTTGTTCCTTATTTATCCAACAGTTCAGTCTAATCTTCAGTTTGCTCGGATGGAGACTTTTTGAGAGGGGTATGTGTCGATGCTGTACGTTTTCCCTGCATCCTTATTTTTCCTCCGTTTTCAGGTATCAGTATCTAAAGAGCTATGCTACATAGGAAACTGACATTTGGTGCGCCAGCTCACCTCCACAAAGTGTGTTCTCCGTGTGCTGAAATGACCTGGAATGACCCACCTCTGTGTTCTGTGGTGATTAAAACGGTTAATTATGCTGTTTGTTCACACATGGAGGTAATTTGTGGTCAACTCTGCCTCCAGCTGTTTGTGTTGATGGAAACAAAAGACAGGAAGGAAAGAAGTGCAGAAGCATCCATGATTGGAGGAGTCACTGACTGATCTGCTGCAGTTCGTCACTAAATCAAGTCGTTTGTTTCAGAGAGACGAGTAAACGTCTAATAACTGTAGTTTGAAGTAAAAGCTGCATTAGTGTTTTTTATTTAGTGGTACTGCGATACAAAACATTAAAATAATGAAGCTTCTCTTAAATCAAGTTTCATTTCTGTTTATTTGGCTGTAAAATTAGCCATCAGTTCAGTTACTTAATGATTTTTATGCATCACTAAGTACTCAGTAAAGTTGTAATTTGGCTCATCTGGACGTCCTGGCTTCAGTGGTAATAAAACTCCTCCATGAACACATCGGAAAACTTGGATGAAGAATAAACTCGTTACCTTAACACGGCGAGGAAAAATGAAGGGGTTTTCATGAGTTTCTTTTTACTTTTATGTCCTCCATGTTTGAAGCTCCTGTGGTGATGACTTCAGAACGGATCAGAAGCCGTTTCTCCCGTCTGGAAAAAGAAACTAAATTCAGGACGTTTGATAAAAATCTATTTTCTAATGTCCTGGAAACACACCAGATGTTTACAGGAGCTCAGATGTTAAACTGGTTACCAGCTCTGTGGTTTAAAGCCTCCAGTCTGTTTGATTTGAACCCGTTAAGGCCCATGAAAAAATGGTAGGAAAAGTCCAATTTTTTTAATACGAGTTCTTTTTTTAGCCCTTTAACAAAATCTAACAAAAAAAAATTAACATTCTTTGGGGTGGCAGGGTTATCTACCATTTTTTTACCATGTGATACATTAAAAATATTATAATGTGGTTTTCTGCTTCTGTGTATCTGTTAGGAGACAGAAGACAAATTTCAGATTGTGTTCAACAGGATTTTGAGCAAAGTTTAGACCATAAATTGAAGCAAAATGTCTTAGAAACTGTATGTAACATATATGTCACGTCGGGCTCTTATGGGTTAAACTCCAATCTATTTTTTTCTTTTTTTGCTATTTTTGGTCCTGCTATTTACATATTTAAACTTTGTACTCCAGCTGTTTTTTGCTATTTATGGTTATTCCTGCTACTATTTACCTGCTATCCTCACTAAACCAACTCCAGCTCAGCTGCTTTGTGGCGCCACCGTGCATCAGAAACGTCTTCTTGGCTTTATTCCAGCCATAGAGGAGCATTATTTTTCTTCTTTTCACACACACATAGAACTTTCTGCTCACTGGTTGATCTTTGGCTGCTCCTGATTGGACGTTACCTTCAATCTAAGCTCTCTGATTGGTGGAAAGTCTGACAGGAAGTGGCTTCATCATAATTTCTATAGTTCACCTGAAGAGTAAGCTATCCATCACAATTTACCCCACAGAGCTACGCCACCGTTCCTGAGACACTGGTAATGATATGAGAGAAGGACCTTGGAGGATCTAGTGGAGTTTAAAGGGTTAAAGTCTGGCTGCTGATCACCAAATCTGCTGTCTGAGGTATCTTTTGATGTGATGAAGCATCTGCTGTACTATAATCGATAGCATCAGTAAGTCGTGGTGAGAATCCCGCGGGGAAAATCCCTCATCCTGCAGCCGTATCTCAATCAGCTGCGGCTTCGACTCCAGAACGTTGTAGTTGGTTTGGTGGCGCCACAAACCCCCAGAGAGCTCCGAGTGCAGGAGTCGATGCAGTTCGTTTCCGTTCTGTTACTCTTACAAATGTACAGATGTCTGAAACCTGCTTCAGCTGATAGAAAGATGTTTTTAAAGAGGATAAAAAAGAATTAAAAGATTAAATAACTCATTACTTTGATCTTTACAGTCTGGAGATTGGTGTGTAGAGTTATCATGTTTTCTTTGGTTTTAGGTATTATTAATGTTCAGTAAATTTAAGCTACAACAAAGTTTAGTTAAAGTGTTGTTTAGGTTTTCATTTCACTCAGAGCTTTGAATCTTCTCTAGTTTTAGTTGGTCGCCCAGTAAAATGTGTGCAGGTAATTTTTTCTCCAGGTTTGCTTCAGCCAAGCACAGCTAACGGAAAACCAGCTTTAAAGTCACATAAAGCCCAGTAAATCTGCACCTCTGACTGTTGTCATGTTTTCCAGAGCCTTTAGAGCGGTGCGATGGAGGATGGGAAGCCAGTGTGGGCGCCCCACCCAACGGACGGGTTCCAGCTGGGAACCATAGTGGACATCGGAGCTGACAGCCTCACCATCGAACCTCTCAAACAGAAGGGAAAGGTGAGCCCGCTTACAGGTGCTGCAGCTGTTCTGAAGTGGTTCTCTCTGTAGGAAATCTAAATTTCTAAAGCGGTTGAAGTGGAGTGGGGAGCTAATGTGTTCAGGTTTGTTAAATCCATCCGAACAAATAGTAAAGCCCCTCGTCCTTTGTTACTTAGGCCTCTTCCGGATCTGAGATTCCTGTCTAGTTTTTTTACTCAATCTGCTTTGTTAATGATTTAATGCCCCTCTTCACCTCGAGTGGAAGATAGCAGCATTTCCTGAAGCCATGAACCGTTTACTCAATGATTAACCAGCGTCTGCAGGGGGAACATGCTGGACACAGAGTCAATCAGCTCTATCTGAAGTCGAGTATCTCCTCACAGCAGGACCAACCGATATCTCCGTCTGCTTCTGATTCACTTCTCCGCTGGATGAGAAGCCGTATCACCCACCAGGGAAGCTTTTAATGTCATGGCGAGGCGGTAGTCGTGGTAACCCCCAAAGCTTTGTAATCATCTCAGGAACCTTTTCCCCAGAAAGGCCTCCGTGTCTGACAGTTCCCTTTCAAAGAGCGTCCGGGCTAATTCAGTTTACTGTCAGCCTGTAAAACGGCCGACTCGCTGTTTAATGTGAACATGACTGTTGGGGGGTGATGGTGTGTGTTCACTGTGTGTCGTGTCCAACTCGTGTGTAATACTTATACTTACACTTGTGTGTAATACTTATACTTACACTCATAATACTTTAATAGAAAAAAGCATTTGTTAAAATCTGTAAAAGCCTTTCCTAATCTCTTCTTGACTAGACTCCCTGCACAGGGATCAGCATCAGCGTGCAGTCCAGAGGATCTTCGGACACACTAGGAAGCAGCAGTCCTAGCATGTAACATGACATGTCTGTCTGATCACTGTGGAGCGAAAACTCTGGGGGCTAGCAGCCAGAATCAGAAATCAGGTCTTACTTTTGCTGTTTTTGGTGAAAGGTCAGTCAGTCCTAGGACCACTTTACTAATTCCTAGATGAACTGGGCTGCTGTCCTCTGTTTGACTGAGAGTAATGTGATTTCCTTCAAGAGGAGATAACCATGTACATGTTCTACTGTGTTCCAGGTGAATTTACTCATGTATCTTGATTCTGACACTTCTGTAGTAATCTCACATCCCAGCTTTCGGTAGAGACCAGGATTAAACATAGAGCTCTGGTAGTTGTGAAGATGTAGTTGTCAAGAAGAGCTTGAACTTCATGTCTCATTATTATAGCTACAAATACACAGCCTTTCTGCAGTGTAGCTGACTGTTTACTGGAATGTTCTGCAGCAGTTTTACAGCAGTATCAGCAGTGATGTGGTCTGTTGTGCAGACTTTATTGCCCTCTTCAGCTCATCCACCCATCTGTCTCCAGGACTATTTACTCCACCTGTTTGCTTGCTACTAAGGCTCCGATTGGTGCTCATTTACTGTCAAAGTGCTGCATAAGGAATTAACTGAGGCTATGTCCACATGGTACCAAAGCGGTGCGAAAATGGTGCCGATAACTAGGAGAAAGGCTTCAACATCCACACGAACCCACTGTAGTACATACTACAAGGCTGTGGGGGGCGCTATGATGATTAAAGAGTAACACTCCAGAGCTAGAACAAGACGTAGCGCATGAGCAGATAATGACATATCTGCTTGCTTGATCAAACACACCTGATTTAAATCAAATGGATCCAGCATCTTGTTAAATTCTGCACTGAGAACCATTGACTTGAATCAGGTGTGTTGAGACAAGGAAACATCTAAAACCTGTAGGACAGTGGCCCTGGTTTCTGATGGCTGTATCATTCAGTTAATGTCTTGGCTGGATAAGCCTTTACCTCAAATTCCAGTTTGGGGTTTGACTTAATTGCTGCTTTGATTTTGCACCTTTGATCCATCTCGCCACATGGTTGGATTCCACGCCCTGACTTTTGTCTCCACCTCACTCAGAGGATAAAAACTGAACTTCCTCCATAAAACCGCTGCAGTGGATGCAGAGAGTTGTGCTCCTCAGATCTGTTGTAAGAGTGAGTTTCCGGGCCAGGCCTGTAACGGTCTGCAGCAGAACAATGTCCGTTCTGTCCTGCTGCAGCCAGTTTGTGCCAGTGTCTGACGAAGTGCTTCAACGCTGGCAGAGAAAGGCAGAGGGTATGATTCCTCTTCATGTTATCAGCCACAAAGGCTGCATCTTTGTCCAGGGTGTCCACAGTTTGATCTGAGGAAGAGAAGGATGTTTGACTGATTTTAAAAGTTATTGAGGAAAAAGTATATTAAAGGCATAAATGATGTGACATTTACAGATGATAGTTTAAAATACCATAAAGTTATTTATTATGCAGTCTGGCCTCTCATAAAACCTTAAACTTAAACAGACAGAAATGTTTTCTTGATGAATTCATCTCTCACTTTTTCATTTCCGTGGTGGTGAAAGGGTGAACAGCTTTTCCTTCTCAGGTTATTGGCCTTGCGTCACCTCCCTCCATCTCCTCCGTCCTCCTCAGGCAGAGCAGCGACGTGGAATCGGTCCAGTTTGGGCTGAGAATGTGGAACATGTCACCACTGGAAAGAATGAATCGACTGTACGTCACCTTGGCTCTGTATTCATGCCGCACAGCAAGGTCCAGATTAAAAGGCCTGACCTTGTAGTGTGAGGCTGCTGGAGGAGCTGGCAGCGATTGGCCTCAAAATCACAGAAATACACACCACCGCACGGTTACACACACCCCTGCTTTCCAAACACTGCACGTGTCGTCATGTTGTTGGTTCAGCACGGTGGCTGCAGCTTCAGGAATGCGAGACATGTGGGAAACTAATGCTGCCAAGCTTTAAGAGAAAAAGTAAACTGTAGTTTACACAGATAAATGGTAATTACTTCTGTGGTACACAAGGTCCGCTTCACAAATCTCACATGTATTTAATTTATTTTGTAAGTTTAACGTTAAGTTATTTCAGACTTTTGACGACCTCTTTGACATCCGCCGTTTTGCTCCCTGGTCGGATGCCATATTTTTCCCCTGGTGGACTTTATTGCGCATGTGCAACATGTGAGATAGGAAAAGAAGACGATGTCTAGCTCTGTAGGTTTTTTTTTTTTTTTTTGCTGACAATTGATAAATTCATTGTCGACTAATTTTATTGTTGAGTAATCGTTGCAGCCCTATCTACCAATGGTAAGAGAGGAACCCTAACCAATCAGAAGTTGAGCGGGTTTGTACACCAGTTTTAATTACAGTTTTGATTAATTATGATCAGAAATTCGTCAGTTATTACCATCAGTTATGGCATAGAGAGCACGTTAGACCAGGGCCTGCTGGTAAACTGCAAGACTTGGGATTGTCTTTCTGAAAATTAAAAGCCCGTTTATTAATTTATGTGTTTGCTGCGTTTAGATGGAGGAAGGACGGGAGGACAGAAGCATCAGTCTGGGACATTTTCCAGTCTTCACTCTCACTATTCATCTTTTTGCTTTCACTGGTGACCAGTTGGTGTCAGATGTTAAATTCTACATGGTTGGGTCGTACACATTTTCTACTCGTGGTCTGGACTTCCTGTCATGTCACAGATAGCGCTGGGATATGACATCATCACCATGCCAACTTTATTTATAAAGCACTTTCATACCACAGCTGAAACAAAGTGCTGTGCAGGACGGATCCTCCCCAGAACCCGGACCTCAACAGGTCTGATGGAGGGACGGATCCTCCGCAGGACCCGGACCTCAACGGGTCTGATGGAGGGACGGATCCTCCCCAGAACCCGGACCTCAACGGGTCTGATGGAGGGACGGATCCTCCCCAGTTCCCGGACCTCAACAGGTCTGATGGAGGGACGGATCCTCCGCAGAACCAATATACTGATGATTATTTATTTAATATGAAACGTATTGTGACTGTCATCCAGTCTGAGTTTCACTCTTCTTCTCCTGTCAGACTTTTTTGGCTCCCATCAACCAAGTCTTCCCTGCTGAGGATGAGGTGGACAAACATGTGGAGGATAACTGTAAGTAGTTCTGACTCAAAGCTTCCTAACGTGTTGTGAAGTGCTAATTGTTTACTTGTTGTGTAAATCCTCCAGCGTCTGTAGCTGTACTGACTCCGCTGTGATCCTGTAAATCAGGGCTATTCATCTGTCCTACGAGGGCCGCAGTCATGCAGGTTTTCAACGTTTCCCTGCTCCAACACACCTGACTCAAATCAACCGGATTCATCAGCATTTGACTCAAGTGTGTTGGAGCAGGGAAACATGCAGGACTGCGGCCCTCGTGGGACTGAGTTGGAAAGCTCTGCTGAAATGAATGGAGTGGAAGCAGGAAAACCTCGTGTTCATGTGTTCGTGATGCAGATGTGTGGGTTTGACTTCGTGTTGTTTGTGTCTCTCAGGTTCTCTGATGTACTTGAATGAAGCAACTTTACTCAACAACGTTCGAGTGAGATACAGCAAAGACAAGATTTATGTAAGTACTATGTAAGCTAAAATTATACTTATTATTATTTTATATGTTCGTAGGGGTAAAAGTAAATAGTTTTATTTTAAATCTGTTCTGACATTTGCAAAATTTACAATATTTATACCTTCACTTTTTGTTATATATCTCTACCCAATTTCTCTAAGACACCACTCAGTTTTAATATAAACACTTCCTCCACTCTGATCATAAATCATCTCCTTTTTAAAATACCCCGACCCCATCACCCTGCAGGTAGAGAGGGATGCTGTTGCATCTGCTAGTTATGATCTGAATAATTATTTTTATTTTCATTATTTTATTTTTGGTCTAATGTGGTCAATGTTAAAACCTGATGTTAATATGATCCTGATTCTGGTCTCAGGATGAATCAGAGGAACAGCGAACCATATTCTGCTGCATTCACTAACACCGTATGCAGCTGTGAGGGGATGATGGGGGTTAACGGACCGCAGCCGCTCTTTCAGGCCTCAGGGCAGATTAATCCGCCTGAGGCGTGGAAATGAAAATTGGTCCTCACAAAGATGGACCTTCTTTAGCTTTGATGAGAACACACATGTGGACGCACACAAGGCTCAGGTGACCTCCGCTGTTCACTCATCAGCCCGATTTCCTCTGAAGAGCTGCAGCAGATGTCTGCTGGCGTCAGCGTGGGTTAACACTGACATCTAGTGGCCATGTAGGGAACTGCTAGTTATTGATTTATGTATGAAGAAAAAACCGATTCTTCCAGTTTTTCTTTCCAGTTTGAATAAAACTGTTTTTTGAGGCTTGAAAGTTAAGGATTAAAAAAATAGGTAGTTGAAATGTACTGGATGAAATTTTGACTTTAACTTTAAACTGGAGTTTAAACATTGGATAATTAAAGGCAAAACAGCTTTTATTATATTATATTATTATAAAGATAGAATGTGGAGGATCTGGACCCGTTTAAGCTTTTCCAAGTTAGAGATTTAAGAAAGAAATGAACCAGATCTTCCTCAGGAACAGAATCACGTGACTACACCATTATGTAATGCACTGGACAAAGATCTCAGTACTACATCAGAGACTAGTAAAGAAGAACCTCTAGGTGTGTGTTCCAGACAGATGGGTAAAGGAGTGTAAAATACTGCCGACTGAGGAGGACCCTGATGTGATGTTGAGTGAACCTCCACCAGCTCCAGGATGTAGAAAGAATTTTGCTGGAAACTATATTGTTCCAGCAAAATCTAGGTCGAAATGACTCCTAAAGCCATTAAAATTGATACAAAAGACATGTTGGAGATGGTGTGAGGAGCAGAAAATTACTAGAACCATAATTTACCCACTGACACGATTATTTTACCAAGTTTGTTTTCTTCTTCGCTGCCAGACGTTTGTAGCGAACATCCTGATCGCCGTCAACCCGTACTATGACATCCCAAAGCTTTACTCACCAGAGACCATCAAGCAGTACCGGGGCCGGTCGCTGGGGACGCTGCCGCCACACGTCTACGCCATCGGTGAGCAAACACGCACACGCCGCTATGAAATGCTGTTTCTACAATGTCAGAGCGGGTTAAAGCCAGCTTGGCTGTTTTAATGATGTGATATTAAATTCGTCTTCGCTGTGTTTATTAAGATGACCAGGACCAGTTTTTGTTTTGGTGTTCTATCATCCGGTTTTACTTCACACTCATCTGTCATTACCCATCATACAACTCTTCCTTAAGATGTCTAGTTCTGACTGGGAATTTAGAGATGTAGAAGATATTTTCCCAAGCAGGATTAGTCCTCAGCAACCTTCTGTTACCTCCTCGTCTCAGGTCTGAACCGGGAACAAACCAGAAATCTCCTGTTTCTGTTCAGTCCTCAGAAATCTGGCCAACAGACTTTTAAACCACCTGATGATGTGTAGGACTCTATTATGGCCCAGTAGACATCTGTAGGGTGTCCTGTGGTGCTTTCGGGTACTGTAGGTTTCAGGATGCGTCAGGTTTGTTGTTTGACTGAGTTTATAACCATCTTCTGGTCACGGCTTGTGCTTTCTGCATTCATCTGAACTTTTCAGAAACGTTGTAGATATTAAGCTTTTCGTATGACGTTGTGGGTTTGTCTAACCCCTGTCTGTGGCTCTCCAGCTGATAAGGCGTACAGAGACATGAAGGTCCTGAAGATGAGCCAGTCCATCATCGTCTCGGGGGAGTCCGGGGCCGGCAAGACCGAAAACACCAAATTTGTGCTCAGGTGAAGATTCACTCGCATCTTATTAACCAGCATCTGATTTTCACTTAAAATGCAGAAAATTCCCTTCTTTTTTTTATAAACCAGTACAGTTCCCTTTATTCCTAATTTTATTTCACATTTCTAAAATTAAACACTCATTTTTAAAAATGTATTTTCATCTAATTTTTCTGCTTAAATTTCAACAGAATGGTTTTCATTTTCTAATTCCTCTGAAATTTTACACCATCATTTTGTCTCTTTAGTTTTTAAAAGGCAATATACTAGGTCCTATAATAACTTTTTTTAAACCAACATTCTCAAAATATTGATGTACTAAGAAGTACATCAAATACTCACATCTGTGACCCCAGAAATATTTAATTTTGAAGTGAGGAAATAAAATAAATTAATACTTGTAATATTTTAAAGCTTTAAATGGTTGATTTTCACATTAAAAAATGAGTTTTAAAGCAGATTGAGGGGCAGAAATGTTATAAAGTATTTCTGGAGTAGACATATTGCCACATATCAGAAAATCTCAACTTTTACATGAAATATTTAACAGCAAGATCAGAAAAGGCACAAACATGCCGAGAAGATGAGAACAGTTTTATTATTTAACTGTAAAAACGGTCGCTCTGCCTCCCTGTTTCTGCTTCAGGTAAAACTCAGCGTACAGATACTGAAACGTAAATAGTTCAGATAAATAAATCAAAGCTGGAACCTGGAAGTTTGTGTTATTGCCATGGCGACCGCATGAAAGCTTTGAACATGAACCCCGTTTCACACCTGAAACTCTGAAAGGCTTCAGCATCTAAAACATCCAGAACCTTCACCTGCTGAGAAATAATCAGCATTGATTAAATATTTAGTAAAGCTGGATGATCTGTGAGTTGTTGGGTTCACGTCCTGCGATGGAGTAGAAACTTCTCACTGACTTCGCTTTCAGGTACTTAACCAGCTCGTATGGGACGGGACAGGACATAGACGAGAGAATAGTGGAAGGTAAGGATTTTGGTGTTCATCAGAATCTGGAGCTTGTGTTCTGGTTGTGACCGGAGTTTCTCCTTCCTGCAGCAAATCCCCTGCTGGAGGCTTTTGGAAACGCCAAAACTGTCCGGAACAACAACAGCAGCCGCTTTGGAAAGTTTGTGGAAATCCATTTCAATGCAAAGGTGCTCTGCTCTGCTTTTTAAAAACAAATAAACTCCTGATGCATGCAGAACGATGGGCTGAAGCTGCACTTAGTGAGCATAATTTCTTTGTCCTAATGGCAAATTTTTGCATTCATAGACAAACGGAGTCCTCTGCTTACAGAGCAAAACAAAAAGTAGTGATGACTTCACACTTCCTGCAGTTATAATGTTTTTATGTCAGTGTCTGCAGACCCGCATGTAATCTATAAGTCAGGATGTGTCTATGTTTCCTGTTTCACCTTCATTTCCTTCATTCAGATCAAACCATCCTGAATTTTTTAGCATTTATAAATATTTTAATTCATTCTAAAAAAGACATGAACAACAGGGAAGGGAGCATCTGGATGGAAGAGTTATTAGAACTTGTCTTTCCCTTCAGAACGCAGTCGTTGGCGGCTTTGTGTCGCACTACCTGCTGGAGAAGTCCAGGATCTGCAGACAAAGTCCAGAGGAGAGGAACTACCACATCTTCTACCGCCTGTGTGCCGGCGCCCCCGAGGACATCCGGCAGAAGTTCCACCTCAGCTCTCCGGACACGTTCAGGGTACGAGCGTTTAGGTCCTGCTGGGCCGTTTAGTTCGTTTGATCCAAACATGAAAACGATTCACAAAGTAAAAAACACGCAGGGCTGGATGGAGTCCACATGTCTCTCTGCCACACTAAAATTATGAAATGGAAAAAAATACAGGTGTATTTTATCGTACTTTTGTATTGTTTTTTTTATTTTTTGCCTTCTAGTAGAATCAGACCCAACACCTCAGGTAACAGACATGTTTGGGCCGAATCTGGACTGAGTTTGGCTCTCGTGGCAAGTGTTGTGTGGGCCAGCAGTGGACCAGATGTCAGTTGTTGCCCTAGATGTGGATTACTAGTATCTTATTAAGAAGAAGTGGTCCTAATACGGCAAGCCTTCCTGACGGCACTTTGTTTGTGGGCCACATGTGATGGTGACTTAGGGACATGTTTTTTTCTTTAAAATCAGCTGAGGTCTGCAGCCTGTCGGCAGTCATCATTCAGAGATGCAAACTCCGTGATTCATGGTTTACCTGCAACTCCCAGACAGCAGATACTGATCGATGTTTCCTGCTCTGCCATTGGACCATTCGTGCTGTGTCGTGTGTTTGCTCTGCTCCCGGTGAATGTTCTTCGTGTGAAAAATGGGGATTTTTAAACTTGTTTCATTTTGAATTTTGAATTATGCCTCCACATAAAACAAATAACATGAAGAGTTTGCTCCTCGTTTAGAAGATTTTGGTTCCATGTAGGATGAAATAAAGTTGAAGCAGGTGAAGTCTGTAACTGTTCAGGTTTTTAAAGCTTTAAAACGTGGACATCCAGAATGAAACCGATTAGCAACATTAGCATTTGTGTTGATGATAAAGGAGCTTTTCTTCTTGCTGCTGCAAAGGTGCCATTTTTATCTTTTTTTTTTTTTCTTCATTTTTTTCATTTATATCACCTGACAGATCGAGTCTGAGCAGGCAGGTGAGGAAGCCATCAACTTCAGATCCCTCATGGTCAGAAAGGGAAGTTGTTCCACACACAGCAACTCTTAGAGTCGCTTGTTTGATCAGCAAACAGGAAGCCCTTCAGCTTCATCCAGTAGAAAATATAAAGTTCCAGTTAAAGAATGAAAGTCTCTTAAGGTGCTCTGAAGCGTAAGGTTTCATGTGGTAGTTCATGTCCGTTTTACTGACAAGTCGGGGGGCAGAAAGCCTGCAAACATGAGAGAAGCAGCATCACCACAGAAACCACAGCGTTTTCTAACTTAATATGATGAAGAAGTCTGAATCAAGTCAGACCAGATCTTCTTTATGAGCTTCTTTAAAGTCTGATTTCCTGCAGCTTCAGTGGATTCTGTTGGTTATGCTGGTTATGGTTATGGTTTCTGACCTACCTGATCCAGACTTGTAGAAGCTTGTTTGCTTGATTAAAGGAGGCTAGTTGGTCAGAATCTAATCTCTGCTGGCAGATTTGAGTCCAAACTTGGGTCGCTTGCTCCACAACTTACCGTTCATCTCCCAGACTCCGGTCCCAAGTCGTCTCTCTGAGTCGCTGTAAACACTCCAAAGCCCAGTTTAGATCCTCTAAAGCTTCTCCAAGCTGTGAAACGCCACCTGCTCCTCTTACTGGCTGTTCTGGACACCAGAGGGCAGCAGCAGCTCACTCTGCTGTTTCACTGATGGGGGAATCAAACTGTCGAGTTTACGTTGTTTACTTCTACTCAGAGAGAAAGGATCTGCTGCTTTAATAACGACTGTTGTTCAAATAAAAGCAGGACACACAGACCAAAGAACATCACCAAACCTGAAAACGTTGGACTTGCTCGTCTCCTTGACTGCTGGAGGAGACAAAGAAACGTCTTGAGAAGTTTGTTTGATAGAGTAACTCCACCCCTGACACGGTGTTATGTGTGCTTCTAATGACTTCATATGGCTGCACTTTTCTGGAACTGGAGAAAAAACCAGATTCACTGTGTTCTCTGAAAACTGCTTTTAATGTCTGAACTCGATGGATGTTTGCAGCCTCAGTCTCAGAGAGAGGAGAGGTGCGTTCAGGAACACGTTTTTTCTGGGTATTTCTTTTAAAATGTGAGTAAGGCCTGAAACGATTATATAAAATCAGAATCCCTTTCAGGGGAAATCTGTGCTCTCTGAATTATGATTAATGATCAGTTTAAGAAAATGATGCATGAAGGAAGGGGGGGGAGTAAAGATAACAACCGGAAATAAAGCTTGACTTGAAGTACTGAAGGATGTAGGAAGAAAAGAAAACCATTAAGGAATGAAAGAAAGAAAATAAGGAAGAGAGAGAACCGTAAGGATGTAGGGAAGGGAAGGAAATGATGCAGGGTGAAGTGGAGAAAGAGAGGACATATTAGGAGACGAGGAGAAGGACGGACATGTATGAGGACAGCAGCAAAGGAGAACAGAGGAATGAAAATAAGGATATATCACATGTGTGTTCGCTCAGATGGATGAAGGACTGAGCATAAACAGGAGTCCTTCCTCCAAACAACACGAGCCCTGGTTCGAGTTTCACATCAGAGTTTTCGTTGGCTCACCTCCTGTCGTTCAGCAAAGCAGACCAGCTGGTGAAAACCATTAAAACCAGTGCATCGATCAATCAGAGAGGATGGGACTGCTTTCTATGCAAATACAAATATCATGAAGATGCAATCAGAGCTGCTGAAGTCAACGACATATCCAGAGATTCCTCTGTTCACGAGTACGAAGAGGATCAGTTCTGAAAAGCATCTTTATTTATAGAATGTTTTATAAACATTTAGGCAGTAATACAGCATGTTTAAGATTTTATTCATGCTAGAATACCTTAAAATAAGACTAAGTTGTTTATCTGTTTTATTTTGCACTTAATTTAGTCGCAGTCCGCAACTTTACCTCTAGATGGTGCTAAAACTCTCCAGGATTTTAAGTGGGTGGAGATGAATGTCCTGCACAAGGTCAGAAGTCCTGTTAAAGCTTGTGGGTTGCACAACTTTATTTTATTAATCATTTCTAGTAATATTAATGATATTAATATATAGTAATAATAATATTTCTACATGTTAATTTAAACCTCCTTTACAGTCTCGTTAAATGTGAGTCGTGGTTTTTTATCTGCTGCTTTAATGAGCTTTAAACCTCATCACTGGGTGTTTTCCTCACGTTTGCTTTTTCTGAATTTCTTGCAGTACCTGAACAGAGGATGCACTCGCTTCTTCGCCACGAAGGACACAGATAAGCAGATCATGCAGAATCGGAAGAGCCTGGAGGTAAAGCACCCAAATCATTTCATTCAGTTTGTTCCAAAGCTCAGATCTGAGCGTGTGGAGTTGTTGTTAAGACTGATGAAGATGATGATGAGAAAATAGGGATGGCTCATGAGATTTGTGGCACCTGAAGTCACAGAAGTTAGAAAATCTTTCCAGGAGAAAGTCCAGCTGTTAAATGTTGTTCGTTTTCAGCAGAGACGACTTACTGAGTTCTGCTGCCTGCTTCTTAATCGGAGTAACATGCAAACTGAGTGAAAAGGAACAAAACGATTGCCCTGTGGAAACATCCACTCTGCAGCCTCCATCAGCTCCTGTTGGAGCTAAATCAGCAGATCATCTGATTTACCAGCTTTACTCCAGCTTCTTTTTCCTCCACACCGTTTCTGTTCAGAGTTAGAACCCGTCCGCTGGCTGACTGCTTACAGACCCAGCTGGTCCGGATCCAGCTGGTCTGGATCCAGCTGGTCCAGATCCAGCTGGTCCAGACTCAGCTGGGTGGGGGGGGGGAGTGTGCTGCAGATATGATTCCAAGGCTCATTATTATCATTCGTGTCTATATTTTCTTCAGGTGACAGGAAAGAAAATGTTTAGTAGACAGAAAATTAATTGAACAGCGAACGTTTTCAGATGATAAATTTTTTAACATACTATTAAAACCTTCTGCACGGTGGTGTAGTGGTTAGCACTGCAGCCTCACAGCAAGAAGCTCGCTGGTTCGAGCCTCGGCTGGGGGAGTTTGCATGTTCTCTCCATGTATGCGTGGGTTCACGCCGGGGAGCAGCCAGAGGGAGCATGTTAGGTTACCTGGTCACTCTAAATTCTCACTAGGAGGGAGTGTGAGGGGCTGTTTGTCTCTCTGTGTTGGGTCTGCAATGGACTGGTTACCTGTCCAGGTGTAGCTGCCTCTCACCTGTTAATTGCTGGGATAGGCTGATCTAAGCGGTACAGAAAGTGGATGATTATTATTTGAAGGTTTGAAGGTTGGACTTATTTCTTTTTTATTTAACAGAATAAAGTTCATGCATTCACTTGAAAAAACAGGAAACAGAAGCAGTTTTTCTAAACTAAAAAGGCGATTACAAATAACACTTTTACATTCATACCACTTTCCTGATTAAGAATATAATTCAGAAAGAATAAAAAGCTAAATTAACATAGTTTACTATATTTTAAGATGATGCTTTAGATAACGAAGAGCTACCTGCAGACCTGCAGCTCAGCTGTACAGTTTTTGAGTTTTTATTGTAATTTCCATCAGTTTCCAGCCACATTTCTAACATTTTTTTTTTTTATAATCATTTTTATTGAGCACCAGTTGTACAGTACATGTGCAAAGTTGAACATATAGAGGTTAAGTATACATAGAGTAGTGCTCATATCAACATTTTCTAGCAACAGTTGCCCACCCTGGAACATTTGGGACATCCACCCGGAGCGATGGAGACAGCAATAATGACAGGCAGAAAAAACAGCAACAACAAAATAGCATCATCATTGTCACTACCAACATAGGTAAACATACATGCAGCGGGAAATAAAAGAGAGAAAACAAAACAGCAACAGAGAAAACAGTGAATACAGGCTCTTCACAGCTTGTGTAGCTTATGCCACAAATTACTTGTTACACATGAATAATTAGCTCACACATGCAGATTCAAGAGGAGTTTGAGTGGCACTAGACAGGTAGGGTTTGAGTTTACCTAAATAGGACAACGCTGGGTCCCAGACAGAAAAGGATTTGTTCCCTGACCCCCTGAGAGAGTACTTTATCTTTTCTAACTGTATGAAGTGCATTAGGTCACTAAACCACAAGGACACTTTGGGCGGTTTGTTTGACTTCCAGTGTGATAATATCCGTCTGCGTGCTAGACATGTTGTGAAAGCGATTATGTTTTGGTAACTTTTCCTTAGTGTAGCATGTCTTCTATCCGTTGTGCCAAATATGGCCATTGCTGCATTGGGTTGAAGGTCAATGTTTAGAGCTTCTGATAGTGTTTTAAAAATCGTAGACCAGTAGGCTGTGAGGGACGGACACAACCAAAACATATGGGACAAGTTGGCAGGGGTATTTCCACATCTGTCACAGTTAGCCTCAACATTAGGGTATATTCTAGCCAGTTTTGCCTTGGAGTAGTGAATGCGGTGCAAAATTTTAAACTGAATTATGCTTAAGATTTCTAACATTTTTTTAACTTAAACCGAGATGTTTCAGGTTCTTCGCCTGCTGAAATGGTGGATGATGTTGCTTATCAAAACAGAGAGGAAAGAAATGATCTTGTAAATTTAGGAAAACAGGCAAGATTTTTTTTTTGCAGTGACAAACTGGAGGTGACTAAAACGTGCCTGAAGAAAAATCTGAGGGCATGAATAAGCAGCTTTATATAAATGACCCATATAAACATTATTCCAGGTCAGGTTTATTTATAAAGCACATTTCCAGCAGGCCATGCTGCTCTAAGTGCTTTACAAACTGAAGTACATCGAAAATAAAATAAATGTTCGATAATGGAGCAGTAAAAATAAAACAATAATGCAATTAAAGACAAATACAAAACGACAGTTAAAGCAAAATGTTTAGATCAGCTTGTGGTAAAAGTACACAGAGTTGCAGGAGTCCGAGCTGCACAGAACAGATGATCACATGTTCAAGCATTAGCTGTCTCTGAAGGAAGAAGCCTGGATCACCTGCTGGAAGCATCAAGGTGCACGCCCAGGTTCTTGCTTTCAATGACAACAAAGCGTTCCTGGAATTTCTTAATGCAGACCAACCCGCTCAGATGCTGAAATGAAACTGAAAACATTTTAATTAGCAGTCTGCCTGAAAGCTGCACCACAGCAGAACATCCACTTTCATTTAAAGAGAAAAAATCTCATTATGTGAAAAGAGCTTTTAGCTTTTGATTAATTATGCACAAGTATTCAGTTACTGTTTGTGTATCCGACATTTCCTGCTGTTCAGCTTTATTACTGATTACAGCCATTAAAAGGAACATGGATAATAATCTGCTGCTCAGCTGTAAATGACAAATATTCTACTCATTCTTTTTGTAATTAACCTAATCACTTTCTCAGAAGACAAGATCTGTAATTTATTCCATTTAGTCAACCCATCAATAACATGTCAGAGTTGGTTTTTTCCTCCTTTTCCAGGCCCAGAACTGCAGGATTTCCTGCATAAGCAGCTTATTTGTTGCCAACATGTTTGGATTCGCGGTTCTTTCATATGATCTGCTGTGAATATTCTGCCACCTAAACTCTCCAATCTGCCACGGCAGAGGTTTAAAAAGTGCTTTCATGGGTGTTATCTGTATTTTAGTTAGCTTTACACTGGCAAAAAAAACCAAAAAGAAAACATGATTGATGAGTTTCAGAGGTAAAGATGGGAGTTTATTGGAAGCTATAACAGTTTCTTTCCAGAGGAGAGCTGTAATCCCTCCAGCATGTCCTGGGTCTTCTCTGGGGTCTCGTCCCAGCTGGTTGGATCCTTATCAGCAGCTCTGCTTCCAGCTGCCTCTGGATTCTCCAGCTTCTCCCTTCATCCCGGAGCCTGAGCCGCCGCCCTCTGAAGGAAACTCATTTCCGCCGCTTGTATCTGTCATCTCGTTCTTTCAGTCACGACCCAAATCTCATGGCTGTAGGCGAGGGATGGAGGGAACATGGAGCCGTAAACTGAAAGCTCGGCCTCCGGCTCAGCTCCTTTTCACAACAACCAATCAGTGCAGCATCCTCATTACTGCTGAAGCAGCACCAGGCTGTCCATCACCCTCCAGGTTACCATCACTCTGCAACACGACCCCCAGACTTAACCTCATCTGGATGAGCCAGGAACTGTTCCCTGGCCCAGAGGGAACGCTCCACCCTTTTCCAGAGGAGAACGATGGTGCTGGTTTTCATCCCATCCTTCCCGGATGGCAGTTTTCTTTCTAACCAGGAAAGCTGCAGGGTTTTATTAGCTTCATGTAGGAAAACATCCTGGAATTACTCTCCTCTGATTTGTGGAGATGCTCGTAATATTTGTCATCACATTAGCTGTGGTCGCATGAAGAAACCGAGGAGGAGAAAGAAGCTGAAAGCTCGGTTTGAAACTGCAGGTCTATGAAACATAGTAGCCTGATGTTTGAATGGGTGATTTATGTGTTTATAAAGGAGGAAAAACAGTCAGATCAGAGGAAAGAAGCCAAATTATAGCTGCACAGCGCTGCGTAACATCTGATTGTTGCTCTGATAACGTCAGACTCGGGCTGAAGAGGATGTGGGAAATCAGTGGAGGGAGCAGCCGGTTAGAGAAGTGTTAGATGAACGTTAGAGGCTCAGCAGCTGATGAATGATGTGCTGTATGTCTCCTCACTGCTTCATCTCGTGTCACTCAGGATGAGAAGGTGATGTGGTACCCTCCTCCTCTTCCTCCTCTGTTTTTATGTGTGGTTTTCATCTTTTCTGGAGGTCGATGCATGTTGATTTTACTCTAACACCTGCTGGGAGCTTCCTTTCTGACTTTCTTCTGCTGTGTAGTTTCATATTTCTATCCTGTTCTTTAGCATTAAATTTTTCTAAATCTAATTTTTTTTAATTGATAACATATATATATATATATATATATATATAATTGCTAAATTTATCACCACATCCTGACAGTGATGGATTATAAATAGAAGGATGAATGAATTAAGTGGATAAATGAAGAAATTGTTGCTAAATAATTAGATATGTTAATAAATGCATTATAAAATAAATGGCTAAATAAATACGTAGATGAATAAATAGATGAGTAAAATAAATAAGATAAAATAAGATAAATATAAATAGATAAATAAATTGATAAATAAGTAAACAGATAAATGAATAAATGATTAATGGAGGAATAATAAAATAAATGGATGCATAGATTTCAGGTGTCGGTTTTCTCTGCTTCTCTGAGCCGAGCTGTGCATGCTGCTTTCTGCTGAGCTGTAGACTTGTTGACATCATATCATGAGTTTGTCAGGACGTTGGGATTAAATGATAAAATGACTGATTTCTCAGGGTGTTTGGTAGATCCATTAAATTAATTCTGACCCCTCAGCACATGAAGTCCGGCGCTTTGAAGGACCCGCTGCTGGACGACCACGGCGACTTCAACCGGATGTGCGTGGCCATGAAGAAGATCGGCCTGGACGACACGGAGAAGCTGGACCTGTTCAGGGTGGTGGCGGGCGTGCTGCACCTGGGAAACATCGACTTTGAGGAGGCTGGAAGCACTTCAGGTGAGCTGCTACGCCACGCAGGTTTTCAAGAAGTGCTTAAAATGAGTTGCAAGGACTCATCAGGAGATGGTCTGGTACTGATCTGTGATTGATCGGATGCCAGGAGATGGTCTGGTACTGATCTGTGATTGATCGGATGCCAGGAGATGGTCTGGTACTGATCTGTGATTGATCCGATGCCAGGAGATGGTCTAGTACTGATCTGTGATTGATCGGATGCCAGGAGATGGTCTGGTACTGATCTGTGATTGATCGGATGCCAGGAGATGGTCTGGTACTGATCTGTGATTGATCGGATGCCAGGAGATGGTCTGGTACTGATCTGTGATTGATCGGATGCCAGGAGATGGTCTGGTACTGATCTGTGATTGATCCGATGCCAGGAGATGGTCTGGTACTGATCTGTGATTGATCGGATGCCAGGAGATGGTCTAGTACTGATCTGTGATTGATCGGATGCCAGGAGATGGTCTGGTACTGATCTGTGATTGATCGGATGCCAGGAGATGGTCTGGTACTGATCTGTGATTGATCCGATGCCAGGAGATGGTCTGGTACTGATCTGTGATTGATCGGATGCCAGGAGATGGTCTAGTACTGATCTGTGATTGATCGGATGCCAGGAGATGGTCTGGTACTGATCTGTGATTGATTGGATGCCAGGAGATGGTCTGGTACTGATCTGTGATCCGATGCTCTGCTTCACGGTCAGAGCAAATCCAGTCGTTTAAGCGATGGAAATGTTAAATTAATGAGTTTTTATGGGATTTTTTCAGGAGTGATCCTAAATGAATTTAGGAATCAAACCTCTGGGGCCGGTTTAGACAACTTTTCTTTTTACTTTTACGTTTTAGCTTTAGACCAGTTGACCTGCCTCACATATCGCACGTTTGATTTTATAATCTTTTCATTTTTTACATCCTGTATTAACACATTGGACCTAAACAAATAAAAAGCATAAAGTCCAAGCAGGAAAAGATTTTTTTTCTACCATTTTTATAACTTAGAATACGAATATAAACAGTTGATTTCAGAAATTTAGTAAACAACAAATATATAAACTGTTTAGATCAAAATGTGTCAACATCTCAGGAGGGTTTCATACAACTATTTACAAAACAATCAGTTTTCACCAGAAGATGCCTCATAAATTATTTGGGTGACTCAAATCCCGTTCCTGTCCACAAGGGGTGTGCAGGATCGTATTGATCCTGATCAGCTGGAGCTTGTTAATATCTGTTACACGGAAAATAACTTTTTTTTTTCTTCCATAAAAACGTGAGATTGTCATCAAACTTGCATAAAAGGGTTGAAATAATATTCATATTTTCATGTTGTTGGTTATTATATCAGTATGTCCCGTTTTAAATGTTAGAACTTTAACACAAAGGAGAGAAATTGTCGGGATTATTAACAGCAGAGACCTCCATCCAGACAGCAGGGGGCGCTGCAGGAGACTGAAAGTCACTCATCTGGACTCGTATTAGTGTTTGGACCACATTCATAGGAACTACAGAATGTACTCCGTCCTAAACTCAAGACTTTGTTATTCCCAATTTGTCATGTGCAAAAATAAATAAATTTAAATTAATATCTAAAAAGAATCAGGATTATTAAGATAATTATAATAAATCATAACAGTAAATATGTGTTTCACATGAAAACATTTTCTAATGAAATTCTAAGACACAATCTGGACAAATAAAAAGAACATAAACATGGAGCTCCATCACCGTGGTGGAGGAGTTTGTGTGTTCTGATGATCCTAGCGGCTATGTTGTTGGGGGCTTTATGCCCCTGGTAGGATCACCCATGACAAACAGGTGTCCAGGGGAGGGACCAGACGAAGCGCGGCTCAAAACCACCCCTATGATGACGACAAATCATAGACCCAGGTTTCCCTTGCCCGGATGTGGGTCACAGGCTTGGAGGTGGGGCATGGAGGCGAGTGCTTGGTGGCCGGGACTCACCACCTGCAGGAGGGGCCTTAGGGGTCGGGTGCAGTGTGAGCTGCCGGTCTGATCCTTGGAAAAGGAATCATTTTTATCCTTTTTCCAGCCTAAATTTGGGAGGTGAAGCAGGAAATGGTGTTAAAATGTAGAAGTGTGAGGACAGATAGGTCCATCTTTAGAGACGTTAACATGCTGCTGAGAGTTGCATCCAACCGTCCCGACATCACTTCAGAAATCCTGCAGAGGATGATCCCAGTGGATCCGGGTTGATGGAAACTGACTGAACCCATGAGCGTTGTTCTGATGCAGACCATCGTTTATCATTAGCACCATGATGATGCAGAAGTTCAGATTTCGGACCGAAGCCTCGCAGCGCTCAGTGATTGAATTAGCTCTGTATCAGAAATCATCCATCTCGCTGCTTCTCCGCTCCTAAACGGGACTGATTCGGCTCCTCGGAGGCAGAGGGCTTTTTGATGTCATCTTTTACTGTGATTGATCACTGCAATATTCAGCCTCCATCCTCCTCCATCTCACTGTGGTCAATGATAAATGCCTCTGTAAAGGGATGAAAGTTTGACACTGGTGTCGCCAAAACATTTCTTTCATTACATTTTGTTTTTACATGTAATTAAACCCCAAAGGAATCTTTTAATTCTTTTAAGGGAAAATCATTAATTACACACTTTTTATTATTCAAGCCGAAGTCTCAGGTCTTCCATCCATTTAAAGAGGTGTATTTCAGCCCGAGTGCTCCACCCCATCTAACGCCTCATTTTTCCAGGGAAGCTCGGCTCCTTGAAAAATAGATGATCCTTCAAAATTTTCCAGTGAGTTTCCTCTACATGGAGCGTCTTCCCTCATTTTGTCCCTCTGTGGGGAAAAGCAGGCGCAGCAGGACGCCTATTAAAGCCACCGCCTGTCACAGCAAGCAGCTATCAGGATGCATGTTTTACATCGAACCAGAAGAGTGTTTTCAGTCTCTGAGGATAATCAGCCGGGCTTCGTGGACGAGTCAGGCTTGCAGTTTGGATAGAATTCCCTGGAGGGGGAGTTAAGGAAGTTCTTAAAGTGTCTGTTCTTGTTTTCTCAAGCAAAGGTCTTTTGAATTTAAGCTACAGACAGAAACCAGCATCTGAAGGACAAAGAAAGGAATTCTAGTCCTATAAAAGTAGAAAAACTGGAGGAATCGCACAGAAACAGGTCAACAGTGTCCAGACTCCTCACTCCGTCGCCACCTCTGACCACGTTTGGCTTTAGCTATCTATTTATATGAACCTCAGTAGTTTTGTTTACAAGACATGAGGGCTGACTTGGGGACCACTTGTCCAATAAAACTGGGGTTCACAAACAGAAACGGTGATTCTTTAGTAGGAAGTTTTTCCAGGAAAAACTGCAGAGTATCAGATGCTGTTTCTGGAGTCTAGATGCTGCAGCTGAGATTGGTTACAGAGTTCTTTCATTCCTTAGCGCCACCAGAGCATACAACATACGAGTGAAAACTACTTCCATGTGGACTTAAATTGCACATAGGACTGGAAATGATGTAGTGTGCATGCCAGGCCGGTAGGGGGCAGTGAAACTTTGCAACGACACACCCAACGTGTGCACAGATTCCTCATCAGACCTGAAGACATAACCACCGCTTGTAAAGCGGCGTGTTGTCTAGCACGTGTAATCGCTGCGTCTTTGCTGACGGCATTAATGTTGCACAGAAAGCAGGTTTTGCTTTAAGAGACCAAAGTAACTTTTAAAGATTCAGCAGCACAAACAGAAGATGGAGGTCGGCCATGTTGTTGTCGTGCTGTTCGTGTGTGTAAACAAGGCCTGAGTGTGTAAGACGGCGTGACAGATGTCCTCGTGTTTCCACGGACAGAAAATTTCACTCGGCAGCTCGTTCTCAAACCTTTGCGGTTTTGTGTATCCCGGACCTGCTCATCCTTCTTCCCGTGCTTTTAGGTCATCACGTGACCCTGCTGACCCCACATACCCAATTTAAAAAAAATAAATAAATAAAAATTATAATGCTTCAAAGCACTTTACATCATACGTCTCATTCACACACACATTCACACACTGATGGCGGAAGCTGCCATGCAGGCGCTCAACCACGACCCATCAGGAACAATTTGGGGTTCGGTGTCTTGCTCAGGGACACCTCAACATGAGCTCAACAGGCCGAGGATCGAACCAGCAACCCTCAGGCTACAAGACGGCCACTCTACCCACTGAGCCACGCCGCCCTTATTATTGATTAATAAATATAATATAAATACATTTCACTTCATCATTATTCTGATGCTAAGTTTAGTCTTTAGAGGGTATTGATTGTTAATATTGGTCAGATTTGTGGCGTCACCAGCTTTCACATCCTTCTAGAAGCTTTAACACACACATAAAACCACATGTTTACCACAGCAGGAGCTGAAACTGAACGCTGAATAAAAACATCAGTCTGTGTGGCATCCCGGGCTGAATGATGCTCGCTCTCACGACAATGTTTCACAATATATAACGGAGAAAATCTTCAAAGTGAACCATGAAATATGACAACACACCAGAAGAGCTGTAGAAAGAAATGAAACCGACACGACGAATGACAAAAAATTCTGCATCTGTCATCCAATCTGCTTCATTTATACTGTAAAAACACACGGTTACCAATGTGCTGCACATATAAAATAAACACACACAGCCAGAAAATCTGCACTCCACAAACACATTAAAAGACCTGAGAAACAAATTACACCAATATATCTGAAGATATATTAATTAAATTAAAAAGCTAGAAAGACTAAAACAAAGTTAAGAATAAAAATATTAAAAGAAATTAACAGAATAAGATGGGCTACAATACAGCAATTACAAAGCTAGAATACACAAAATAAAGGTCACGATACAAACCAGAAGAAATTACAAGACTTAAAACTCTTAATTTTTTTTTTTAAGTACGCTAAAAGAAATTAGGAGCTTAAAATGGGTGGGGGGCCAGTTTGACCTGCGTGGGGGGCCAGTTTATCTGGGTGGGGATCTCATTTCATAGGTTGGGTGGCAGTGCCGGGAAAACCTGGGTCACCTCAGGTTTTGAGTCTGGATTTTAACGAAGAGGATCTGCAGACCTCGGTGCCGTTGATGGTGTAAAGTTCAAGTCATGAAAGAAACAATAACTGTTTAAACTTTTAGCTTGTTACACTAAACACATACAGACTTTACTATCCGTCATCCAGGAGCTCAATATGGCTTCATTATTAGTACATTAGCCATTTTGAGACTTTCCTCCATCCTTTCTCATGTTTTTGTCATCTGTTTTTTTTCCATTGCACCGTTCATTTCAAAATAAAAACACAAAAGTCAAAACGTGCATGAGGAGTAAAATTGAGAGCTTCAGATAAAACTATTTCTTTACTAAACATCCTTCACGGTGTGAGTTTAACTACTCCTCCTGCGGTACTTTCATTTCTTCCTGAACTTTATTCCCTGACTTTTCCAGATTTGAACCCTTTAGCAGGGCTGTCAAACTCCTGCAGCTTTTAAATGTTTCCCTGCTCCAACACTCCTGACTGAAATGAATGGGTTATTGTGCAGATGCTGACAAGAAGCTGTTGGATCCTTTTGATTTGAATCAGGTGTGTTGGAGCAGGAAACAACTAAAACCTGCAGGACAGCAATTTGTTAATCTTTATTTATTGTTATAAATTTATTCAATATTGTACTTTATTTTGTTAGACTTTTTCTTTTTGATATTTTTTTCCAGATTTTTCCCCCTGTATTTATTATGTTTGTTTTTTTGTTGTTGTTTTTTTTATATATAAATTCAGGTGTTAAGGGGTTAAGACGCACGAGGAGCGCTTGTCAAGATGGCTTAAAATAAAAAGTGAATGTTTTTGCAGTGGTGAAATAAACCCAGTTAAACTTGGTGTTACGTCATGTAGCTGTAGTCTTAGTAATACTTTTTTTTAAAATAAGGAATATATCATTTCTAATATTACTATTATTGTTATTGTGTTATATATAATGTTATATATAATGATGTTATATATAATTAATCTAATAATGTAATCAATTACTTTGAAAATGTTCCAGTACGGGTTACTGGGGTCGTGCGGGATGCAGGGTTCACCCTGGACAGGTCACCAGTCTTCATGAGGCTGTATTTCATGTTTCTTTCTCTGCAGACGTGACCAGTATGAGCAGCTGCTTACTGTCCTGCAGCAGGTTTTCCTGTTAACCTCGGTTTTCTTGCTGCTGATTGAAGATGTTTTCCTCTGTAAGAACTCCGTGTTCTCTCACTTCTAACACTTTCTGATTTCTGATAGAATTGTTGTCAGTTGTGACGTGACGGATGTCACCTGTGGAGGCAGCTCCTCTCCATCATGTCTTGGATAAATGACAGTAGTCATGCTGATGTTGGCCCTTCTCCCTGTCTCGCAGGCGGCTGCACCATCAAGAACCAGTCGAGCCAGACACTGGAACACTGTGCCGAGCTGCTGGGCCTGGAGGAGGAGGACCTGAGAGTCAGCCTCACCACCAGGGTCATGCTAACAACAGCAGGGGGCACCAAAGGAACGGCCATCAAGTAAGAGGCCTGCCTCTCCAAACTCTCACACTCAGAGGACATTACACAACCGTTTCCACTCCCTGCAGCTAAAATTAAAATGGTCTGTACTTGTCAGTTAGAGTAAGGTGAGTCCTCTCCATGCGACTGTGACTCAGAAACACACTGTTGTAGCACATTAGCTGAAAAGCACACATACATTAGCAGAGTATCTCAGAGGCCACCTTGTTGGAGGACTTGACTGCACATTTGTCACGGTTCGATTCAGTCTTCCTCTCATAGTGACAAATACATTAAACTTAAAACGAATGAGGACTCAAATGTTCAGAGAAGTAATTTATCAAATGTAAATTTGTAGGTCTAAACATTCAGGGTCACAGCTTCCCCTCAGTGAGAGGATGTAGCTTAGAAATCAAATCCTTCTCAGCTTCAGGTGCTTATTAAACCTCCTAAAACTCATCTCAGGTCACCTAAATGACTTATTCACAAGTTGTGTTTTTCCGCTGATAGAATGCTTCCTTCAAGCCTTAAATGGATTTGCATTTAACTTTTCCTCCTCTGCCTCATCTAGTTTGTGGAGATCTATTAATATGTAAATGTCCCCCGCCTCTCTCCCCTCCGCTGCCGACTGCACGGGAGTGTGCAGGAGTCTGATCCAGAAACAGCCTCAACCAAGTCAGTCGACTCTGTGTTCACGCCGAGTGCATCTGTCAGAAACACGGAAACGGCTGCAGTCGGTGCAGCTCCGATCGATGACTTACCGAGAGAAAAGTGAAGAACTGCAGCTCCATTTACTTCCAAACGTGTGTGTTAGGGCTGGGTTTAACAAATCCATACATCAATTTTAATCCATTTAAATTAAATACATTTAATATTGATTCATAAAACTTGGAGATCAATTATTTTTTTAAACGTCTTTTCCAGTAACGTGACCCTACTCTAGCTAACTTACCGAGGCTCAGCGAGATCTCAGCATAAATCAACACAACTGGTTTCTTGTGTCGCCTCCATCCAAAATCAGCTCTTCTTTCCGAGATGGTGTCACATTTACACGTTTTCATTCATGAGTGTGGATTACTTTCACCTAGAAAGTCTTTTGCAGCATATTATCGCTCACATTAGCAGCTAAAGCTAAGACTGTGGGGTCTCATATTATAGATAGATAGATAGATAGATAGATAGAAGTACTTTATTCATCCCAAGCTGGGAAATTTAGGTGTTGCAGCGGTACAGTCATTTAGCAGTTGTGCTTCTTAAGGTAGGAAAAAAATTAAAAACAGTATAAAAATTTCAATATCTACAAGACTTATACATGGAGGTATTTAGCTATACACAGAAGTGAGAATAGCCAGCAAATTATATAGTCCAGTGCAATGACTAGTAGTAACAGTTGTTTTCAATAACACAAGATGAGGAGTTTAACTGTGCAAGGTTGATCCAGTCAGTGCAAAAATTAGCAGCTAAAGCTAAGACTGTGGGGTCTCACATTAGCAGCTAAAGCTAAGACTGTGGGGTCTCATATTAGCAGCTAAAGCTGAGACTGTGGGGTCTCACATTAGCAGCTAAAGCTAAGACTGTGGGGTCTCATATTAGCAGCTAAAGCTGAGACTGTGGGGTCTCACATTAGCAGCTAAAGCTAAGACTGTGGGGTCTCATATTAGCAGCTAAAGCTAAGACTGTGGGGTCTCACATTAGCAGCTAAAGCTGAGACTGTGGGGTCTCATATTAGCAGCTAAAGCTGAGACTGTGGGGTCTCACATTAGCAGCTAAAGCTAAGACTGTGGGGTCTCATATTAGCAGCTAAAGCTAAGACTGTGGGGTCTCATATTAGCAGCTAAAGCTGAGACTGTGGGGTCTCACATTAGCAGCTAAAGCTAAGACTGTGGGGTCTCATATTAGCAGCTAAAGCTAAGACTGTGGGGTCTCACATTAGCAGCTAAAGCTGAGACTGTGGGGTCTCACATTAGCAGCTAAAGCTAAGACTGTGGGGTCTCATATTAGCAGCTAAAGCTAAGACTGTGGGGTCTCATATTAGCAGCTAAAGCTGAGACTGTGGGGTCTCACATTAGCAGCTAAAGCTAAGACTGTGGGGTCTCATATTAGCAGCTAAAGCTGAGACTGTGGGGTCTCACATTAGCAGCTAAAGCTAAGACTGTGGGGTCTCATATTAGCAGCTAATGCTAAGACTGTGGGGTCTCATATTAGCAGCTAAAGCTGAGACTGTGGGGTCTCACATTAGCAGCTAAAGCTAAGACTGTGGGGTCTCACATTAGCAGCTAAAGCTAAGACTGTGGGGTCTCATATTAGCAGCTAAAGCTGAGACTGTGGGGTCTCATATTAGCAGCTAATGCTAAGACTGTGGGGTCTCACATTAGCAGCTAAAGCTGAGACTGTGGGGTCTCACATTAGCAGCTAAAGCTAAGACTGTGGGGTCTCATATTAGCAGCTAATGCTAAGACTGTGGGGTCTCATATTAGCAGCTAAAGCTAAGACTGTGGGGTCTCATATTAGCAGCTAATGCTAAGACTGTGGGGTCTCATATTAGCAGCTAAAGCTAAGACTGTGGGGTCTCATATTAGCAGCTAAAGCTGAGACTGTGGGGTCGGGTCTCATATTAGCAGCTAATGCTAATGGCTGCCATTGTGTTCCACAACAGGAAGTGATGTCACCACATGTATATATGTATAAATCCGACATGGTCATTTAACCCATAAGAACCTTACGTGACATATATGTTACATACAGTTTCTGAGACATTTTGCTTCAATTTATGGCCTAAACTTTGCTCAAAATCCTGTTGAACACAATCTGATACTCGTCTTCTGTCCCCTAATAAATACCCAGAAGCAGAAAACCACATTATGATATTTTTAATGTATCACATGGTAATAAATAGTAGATATCCTCCCAAAGAAATGTTAATTTTTTTGTTACATTTTGTTAAAGGGTCAAATAAAGACCTCATATAAAAAAAATAGGATTTTTCTTACCATTTTTAATGGGTTAAAGTCACATTTCCTCTAGAACAGGTTTACATTAAAAAATAAACAGTCTGATGCTATTTATCTGATTTACATGACGGCATGTCGTAGTTGCCGTCTGTTTCCACGGCAGTGAGTACACACACAAACACACGTGCGCACACACAGGTTTCTGTCAGAGGACAGAGTGCATGCGTTGGACAACACATCAACCAGCTGGAAATCAGACGGAAATATGAAAATTTTCTAGATTCTCTCAGGCAACATCTTGCTCCAGGGAGGAGGAGAGGGAGGATTTCTCCTGCTCCGGTGTTACGCCGTCACGGTCGTCATGGAAACGCGCACAGCTGATCAAGCTGAATCTACCAAGTCGCATTGCGGGTTTAAATGGATCCAGTATTCTTTGTAGGTTTTATTAACATCTACACGCTACCTGAGATATGAACTTTAACAATATTTAGACTCCGCTGAATGAAATGCTTCATCAGGACATTTAAAAAGTTTTTACTTTTTTTCTGACCTGTGGGTTATTTTTTCTTCTTCACAGCGTTTCTGGCTGTGAATCTGGGAAACACTGTATTTTTATGGTTATGTAATAAAAAATATTTATCAGAGAATGTCTTTAATATTTAAAAAAATAGGTCGTGTTACATATTTAGCTGTAAATGAATCAATATTGAATCGGATTTAATCGAATCTGCTGTTTCCAGCCCTAATGTGTGTCAGTACAGCCCAGAACATTCCTTCTTCATAGAACAGGAGTCGATAGATTTACACAAACGTATTTTATTACCTGTTTAATATAAAGCTGGAATCCTCTTTACAACACACCTCATTTTAACACACTCAGGTTAAAGTTTAAAGGGGAAGAAGAAAATGAAGGAAAAAACTTTTCTGTGCTAAAAGCATTAAAAGTTCCGACCAACTCAAAAAGTCTAACATAACACAACTCTGTCACTTTGGAGCCCCTTGGTCTGCAGATACCTGTTCATGGATCGATTTGTATTTGCAGCTGAATGTTGCATCAGACCAGCAGCTCAGAGTGAAATAATCCAGTCTTTACCTCTACCCACGACGTCACGTCATGCTGCTTTCACTGAACCTCTGAGGTGGGAAGTTAAAATCTCTTAAACCCACCTAACTGAAGAAAGAAATAAGTGATGCTGCACTGATGCTTTGCAGAGCGCTTTATCAGATTTAACAAGAGCAAGTAAGGAAAGGTGTTACATTTACATGCTAGTTGACTTAAAGCAACGCTACATAACTTTCAGACATTAAAACTACAAGCTTCTGCTCCTGGAGCCGTCGGCGCCTTGCATCATCCCGAGGCTAAAGGCGGTTACATCTCCGCAAGAAGCGAGAACTTTTTCTTGGTCTTACAGCCTCAAGAACAAGAACAAAGTTCACGCTTCTCGTGGAGTAGCTTGAGAAACCAGACACACAGTATTTAAAATATTTTTTATTTTATTTTTTAATTGACTAAATTAAATAAAAATTGTATTTTTTTTAAATTAAAATATTTAAGTTTTTAACTGTTACAAAATGTGTTAATTTTTTTAAGTAAATTAATTAAAATCACATGTCCTTTTATTCGTTATTCTGCGCGGGCGGATCAGGACTCTGCAGATGTGGTGACGCTTGCCGTGTACAGACATGTAACCGGTCTGCAGCACATCACTGACCAGGTCTCTGCACTGTGCAGAAATATTTTATTCTGAGCTGAGGTTGAATCCAGGATGTTCATATTTACAGGACCAACACATAGCATGAGAACGAAAGCTCAACAGATCTGATCCTCGCTGCATAAACGGGCCTGATTAAGCCAACCGACACGCGGTGGACGGAGCAGATGGTTGATGTATGGCTTGTCTCGTTATCGCTGTCCAGAGAGACGCTGATGGTTTATTTCAGCTGACATTCAGACATACAGAACAGTAAAACGAGGCTCAGAGGAGCTCATTTGGATCAGTTGGGTGTTGTTGAAACAGCTGGAAGTTCTGCCTCCTCATCATGTTGTCCAGATAGCTGCCAGATCAGATGTGAACGGTTCAGCCAACACGTATTATGAATAAAGTGGTGAGCCATCTGGACTGGATGCTGGAACGAGTTTGATTTGAGAAAGTCAACAAGGTGACTGAATGATGCGGGAAGGTTGTTGTTTACATATCTAACAGATATTTTATGTAGGCAGATGCTCTGTCAGCCTCCTCCACTTCAGTTAGACTTCCTACATTTCCCAGAAGGCTTTGGAGACGCTCAGTCCTGTTCACTTAAAGTAGCGTGTGAGGATAAAAACAGGTGGGCTGACAGCTTGTGAACAAAGGGTGAGAACAGAATGAACACTGCTGTAGGGAGAACAGTCACCCCTTCAGTCTGTCCCTGAGGTCTGCATCAAGAAATTTAGATGACTGGTCGTCTTTACTCAGAAAATCTGCTCTAAATGCTCTGAAATAGAGATGCACCAATCCACTGTTTGGAGGGTTTCCTCCTATTCTGAGATCTGTACTGTTATTACATTAGTTTACGTCAAAATTGCTGTGATTATTATATATTACATTATTACTGCCTTTTTAATAATTAAGGTCCAAGAATTATCTGGGAATGCTGGATAATCTGAGACTGTGGTCTGCAGCATCAGCTCAGAGGAGTCGTTTCAGCTGAAGAGGACTTCTGGTCTGAAGAGCTGCTGTTCAGTCTGGCCAGTTTAAAGATCCTACAAGATGGAAGATGGCTAAACCCCAGGTGTCGGAAACAGTATCGCACAGAAAAACGTGGTGTCAGAACATCCCTATCGACTGTATTAACATCAAGATACTCAAAACATAACTGTGATAAACATCAGTCAACTTCAGATTTGAGTAAAAACTAATCAACCAGCAGCAGCAACGCGTCATATTTCTAAAAGAAAACAGCAGCGATAAAATCAGGAGTGTGAACAGCATGGTGGAAGCAATTCAAAATTAAAGTTTAATTCGTAGATGTTCTGCAGCGTCTATTAAAGACTTCACACACACCTGGTAGGTTACTCTGCTACACCTTTTCTTCACTTTTTCACGCCATCTGCTACGTGAAAGAATAAATTTAGAATAGAAAAAGGAAATGAATAGCAAAAAGAATAGAAAATAAATTTTTATAAGAGCAGAACGACAGCCTGGAGGTGATTTAAGTGTTGGCGAGTTGATGCATCTCCTTAATGAGCTGCTTTTCAGTCCCAGTTTCTCACAGAGGAAACAGAAACATGCAAATGAGAGCAGCTTTATGTGCACTGAAACTACTGTTTTTACAAAAAAGATGCAGACAGATGGAACCTCCGAGCATGTGCAGAGACGAGGCCCATTTTAGTTTAGCAGAGTGTTTATATGCAGTCATTCAACCTCCACCTGCACCAAGTCCGAGTCCAGGGTTCAGAGCTGAAAGAATAAGTTTGGATTTTCTGGCATATAAAATAAGTTTCTGAATTCAGCTTTACGTTGATGGTAGTAATCATCAGCAGTGGATGTTATAGACTGTAGTTTTTCTTTTGTGAAGCTAAATATCTGTTATCTGTTGTTTTTAAACCTTATATAAGACCTGATCTGATAATTCCTCAGACTTCTGATGGATGAACAGAGCTGCTTTGTCGACCAAGCGTCCAAATACTGACTCACTCATTTAAACAGACAGCGGAGAGCTGTGCCAGGTTGATGAAAACTGCCTCAAGATTCTTTCAACACATTCACATTCTTGGACACTGAAAATCTCTCTAGCTATAATTATTAAATCACGCTGTCTTCATTTAGCCATTTGGAAAGACTAAAAAAAGAGGGAAAAAACAACCAGAAACGCTCTGAAATACAGGTTTGAGTTTAATTTTTATAATGCAGCAGAGCTGATCCCAGACACCTGAAGGCAAAGCAACATAAACACAAAGTTAATGGAAAATGTTTTATTACTTTTGTAATATTTACTTTCAATGCAAGAAAAAAGGCCCTTCTCCAGGATATTTGTTGTCACATTTCCTGTTCTGTTGTCCTCAGTGAGGAGAATCCCTGTTTAGTGGCACTTTTATTAAAAGTGACCTTTATTCTCAGCTGCCGGAATCACAAATTGTGCTGACGGAAAGCTCCTCCTGTAACGTTATTAATGGCCCTTATTTAGAGGGAGGGAGTCCAAAGAAACAGAAGCTGCTTCAGGCTGCTGTAAACACGGCTGAGCTCAGTTTGACGTTTGTTTAGTTGCTCTATTCAGTGTTGGTGGTGAAATAGAGAAATTTCCATTCAAGAGGCGCTGCAGTGCAGAAATATACAACTGTCGTCTGTCTGTGAAGGTTTTCTCCAACATGATTACGTGACTCCATCACATCCATAACTCCACTGTGTTTAACTCATGGTTAGAACCTGCTTTCATGTACTAGCAACATGTTGATCAGGCTGATCGAACTTTTGACATCATTAAAATCAAATCCAATTATTTAATTCTAATACAATTTAATCAGATCCATTAAATGTTCCATATTAGTCCAGTTTATTATAACTGTGCTCATATAAACCAATTTATAAAATAATAACTTGGTATAGAAACCTCCACCAGAGCCAGAAAACCTCCACCAGAAAACCTCCACCAGAGCCAGAAAACCTCCACCAGAAAACCTCCACCAGAGCCAGAAAACCTCCACCAGAAAACCTCCACCAGAGCCAGAAAACCTCCACCAGAAAACCTCCACCAGAGCCAGAAAACCTCCACCAGAAAACCTCCACCAGAGCCAGAAAACCTCCACCAGAAAACCTCCACCAGAGCCAGAAAACCTCCACCAGAAAACCTCCACCAGAGCCAGAAAACAGGGAGGAAAACCTCCACCAGAGCCAGAACCAGGGAGGAAAACCTCCACCAGAGCCAGAAAACCTCCACCAGAGCCAGAAAACAGGGAGGAAAACCTCCACCAGAGCCAGAAAACAGGGAGCGAAAACCTCCACCAGAGCCAGAAAACCTCCACCAGAGCCAGAAAACAGGGAGGAAAACCTCCACCAGAGCCAGAAAACCTCCACCAGAAAACCTCCACCAGAGCCAGAAAACAGGGAGCAAAACCTCCACCAGAGCCAGAAAACCTCCACCAGAAAACCTCCACCAGAGCCAGAAAACAGGGAGCAAAACCTCCACCAGAGCCAGAAAACCTCCACCAGAGCCAGAAAACAGGGAGCAAAACCTCCACCAGAGCCAGAAAACCTCCACCAGAGCCAGACAACCTCCACCAGAGCCAGAAAACCTCCACCAGAGCCAGAAAACAGGGAGGAAAACCTCCATCAGAGCCAGAAAACAGGGAGGAAAACCTCCATCAGAGCCAGAAAACAGGGAGGAAAACCTCCATCAGAGCCAGAACCAGGGAGGAAAACCTCCATCAGAGCCAGAAAACAGGGAGGAAAACCTCCATCAGAGCCAGAACCAGGGAGGAAAACCTCCATCAGAGCCAGAAAACAGGGAGGAAAACCTCCATCAGAGCCAGAAAACAGGGAGGAAAACCTCCACCAGAGCCAGAAAACAGGGAGGAAAACCTCTATTAGAACCAGAACCAGGAAGGAAAGCCTCCATTAGAACCAGAACCAGGAAGGAAAACCTCCATTAGAACCAGAACCAGGAAGGAAAACCTCCATTAGAACCAGGGAAGAAAACCTCCATTAGAACCAGGAACCAGGTTGTTCAGGAGGCACTTCTGACCTGTGTCCAGGATAATCTGGACCCCCTGCAGTTTTTCTACGGGTCAGGCAGAGGTGCTAAGAATGCAGTGGGCTCCCTGCTGAACTTGCTTGCATTGATTTTTCATCTGCTTTTAACGGTGTTCAGCGTCACATCTTAGCAGAAAGATTAAGGGACTCCATCGATCCTGGTCTTGTAGCCTGGGTGAATGACTTTTTAACAGAGGGGCCATAACGTCTGAGAGCTGATGGTGTTCTCTCAGACACTCCTCTCATCCTCTGGATCACCCTGGAGCTGTCTCTTCACCTTTTATTATTGTTTTATATACGAATGAGCTCCGCTGCCACCATGGAGGTGGTAACATCGTTAAATTCACTGACGTCTCAGCTTTCGTGACCTTGATGAGCAGTGATGACCTCTAGTGAAGGAATTCACCGACTGGTGCAGGTCATCCTTCTTAAATATTAACATAAACTAAAGAAATGCGACTTTTGTAAGAATCCTCCAAACATCTCTGGAGGCTTTGTAGTTTTAATGTTGACAGGAGTTTTATGCACATGTTTACTCTAGTTTTATTGAATCCATTTTAACTTTGTCTTTTATCTGTTTGTATGGCTTCCTTTTCTTCAAAAACAAAAGCAGATTGCAGTGGATTGTAAGACTGGGCATGAAAATTGCAGAGATTAACCTGAATGACCTCTCAGCCCTGTATGAACCCGGAGTCCTAAGCAAGGCTCGTTCAGTCTTTACCGATCAGAGCCACCTCTTGGTGATGCCCTGATGCCATTGCCCTGCTGTAGCTCTATTTTCTGTTTGTATTTATTTATTATTGTCCTTTTCCATGAGAAGAAAAGTTCTGCTCAGCCGTTGGGAACACGCTGCATGCTGTCCCCATTCACGCCCGCGAGAGCAAAATGAAGAAAGAAGAAAAATCTTGCTTCTCATGGAGGTTGTAACAGCCTTTACTCTGGTGTGTGAGGAAGACTCTGCTTGTACACGAACAAACTGGAATCTACCAGATGAATATGATTAAAACCAGACTTAGATGAACTTGTGGGAGAGAAAGGAAGCTCCTGGACCGAGAGTATGGATCATTCACAGCCTCATCAATCAGCTGCAGCCCACCAAGATAAATGTGAAGCTGAGGAGGAGCTTTGCTCAGTGTTTTCACAGCTCAGTGCTCAACACTGACGGAAAGTGTCAGACTCTACCTCAGAGCGGGAGCAACAGAAACCAAACGCTGCCCTGTCAGACCCGCTGCTCTTTCATGAAGAGTTCAGAGCAGCTTATAACTTAATCCTCACAGTGGTGATGAGGAGGAGACGGCAGGGCTGATACAGAGCCATGTACCACCAGCCGGGGATGGGAAATAAAACAGCACAGGTATCTGGACCACACAGGAGATCTGTGTGGAGACCCGTTAGCTTGGGTTGTTCTTGGTGAGAATGTTTTTCCTTAGTTAACTAAAAGTATTCCTAATTTTCTTTTTCCTGACGGTATATTTTTCTTTTACTGATCCAGTTCCAACAATACTGACCTGACCTGCAGGAGTTAAACTAATTAAAAACTGGACTTGGACTTGGACACCCTGGTTTAGTGTTTCTTGGTGACGATGTTTGTTAAAGCCAGGTGGATCTGCAGGAGTTAACTCTGATCTGTGTGTGGATCTGATTTCATATTTTCAGTATTCAGGGAAAAAATCTAGTTTGATGTAAATGTACGACTGAATCCTCCCTCTTCTTTGTTAATTTTTGCAGCAACATTGACCAAAAAGCTGTGAATTAAATCTTTAATTTCACGCTCCCGTTCCTTCTTTCATTATGTGTCTGTTACATAATTTTCCTTTGTCAGTTTGTCAGAATAAAACTTTGATAATGAAACATTTCCTCACACTGTCAAAGTGAAGCTAAATGCCTGCTGTTTCTCCCTGCAGTCTGTAGGTGACACGTTTGACAGTTTTTTCTCCTAAATAAAAATCATCCTTTGACGACAGCGCTGCTTCTTCTGGGATATTGTACGGCGTGTTTACTAATTAAAAACATTAGTTAGTTGTTGTTTTGCCTCTGGCTGCAGACTGTAGTAATGATCTCCATCTTTAACAATGAACTGTTGGTGTTTAAATGTTGAAAAATAAACGTCCCCTTCCTTCCGCCTGCGTCACGGCTAATGCATCGGTGGATTTCATATAGAAATGCCACATCAGGCCCAGGAGGAACCCTTCGCTATAGAAACAAACACAGAGAAGAGCGACGTCTGCATTTATCCTGAAGCAGCTCTGAGCGCTGGCGTCAGAGTTTCAAGCGTTCCAGCAGCTGGTTGCTGTCTGACACGTTCCAGCAATCTGATGGTTTGCTTTATTTGTTCATAACAAACTAAACACTCACCGAGATGACTGACTCTTTTAGCCTCTATAAACAGAAAATAAATGAGGGATGCTGTTTCTCATCAATAACTTTAGGACATCTTTGTCAAAGCAATACAAAACCCTGGAAATGTTTAAAATGAGGCTTGATTTGTATCATCCAACCCGAAGAGGGCGCTGTCCTTCCAGAGCAAACAGCCTCTCTGGAATTTGTTTTTACAGCAGATGGTGGAGGGAGTAAGAAGCTGATGGGGAATAATTCCCTCCAACATGTTTATTTCCTCCATTAAAGCCAAAAAGAAAAACCTTTTGACTGAGAAAGTGAAAGGAGGTGGCAGATGGTTGGAGACGTGGAGGGAGTGATGTCCAGCATGTTCTTCAGAGATGGCATCCACTGGGACGCTAGTTAATGAAACAATATCAAACCAGCCACAACTAAACTTTTACTCTAATTCATTAAAATCTGCTTTATTACAGCTGGAGAGCTTTAAGAACTGTCTCGTTCTAATGCTGGTATCCCAGTCTTCATTTAGTGGCATCTGTAAGCTATTGTAATATTTCAGGAAGGGGTTCCAAGTCTTATCATATTTTTACAAGGACCCTTTGGGGTATCAAATCTTCTGAGTTTAAGAAAATGCATTGTCTCACATCCAACTCATGAGGTGAAGATATTTGGTTTGAGACTTAAACAGAAATTAGCTTCACACTGTCTCACATTGATCACCGGCTCCTGAATTGGATCTAAAACGTGTTGCAGAATTAGAGATATCTGCAAATATTATCCACTCAAACTGTTGCTTTTGTGTCTTTATTACATAAACCTGCTGCTTCTTTCATGTTTTGGTGAATAATAAGAAGTCTGTCATGTTTTAGTTGGTAGTGAATCCACACACGAGATGGTTTGTCCAATCAGGAGAACTTTAAAATCTCGTACCCTACCAACCCGGACCCGTTGGGGGAAACAGGGCTCAAATTCTACCTGGTTGTCAAGGTAACTGATCAGGTGTTCCAACTGGGATTGTTATAGGGGAGAAATAATCCACCAAGCACTAATTTTCTTTCTTTTTGTGGCACGTTTAGTTCATGTTAGTCGTTCTTGGAGAAAAGGGCAGATCTGGTCTGTTTCAGACCAGATCTCTGCAGCAGCCAGCTGGTTCTGGATCAGGTGGACTCAGAGATGTGGAGGTCGAATGTGACTTACGCTACTGTGGTAATTTAAATTAGTTTCCCAATTTCAGGCTGGGCTGTACGTGCATGTGCTCGTGTGTGTATGCGTGAGAGAGACCTGACTTCCTGTTTGAAGTCAGATGTCCAGAAAATGGGGCTCAAATGACTGACTTTGTTTCAGCAGGGTGAGCATCATATAGCTGTTTTCAGCTAATTTATGGAAATGTTGGTTATCAAGTACATGGAAGACATAAAACTGTTGATGTAAATACTGTGTATGTGTGTGTGTATATATATATATATATATATATATATATATATATATATATATATATAAAAATAATCTATTTGATAAAGAATATTGTCCATGTGCTGCGCGAATCTTGTCACCGTTATAAATGTGTTGTTTTCAGTCCTTCAGAGTCGTACAAACTCCCACCTCCGGCTGATCTCACAAAGTTATACTCGTTATCCACTCGCTGGTTTCCGAATGGAAAGCGCTTCTTTCCGGAGCAGAACCGTCGTGGCGTTGCCATGACTCAGCCAGGAAGCCTGTTTACATAAAGACAGGCTGAATGAGCTCGCTGCGCAACCCGAGCTGCTTAATTACGAGTCAACAAGCTGACTCACCGACCATGTCGCCGCCAGGCTGTTTCTGTGATGGAATAACCAGAGGATGTTTTACCTCTGAGCTGTTGTCGTGGCAACGTCCCTGTGGAAATATGTGTGGAGGAACAATGGACCTGATTCACCAATTTCTTCTTAAATTTGTTCTGAAGTTGTACTTGAGAAGTTTTTTATAAAAACCCTCGGTCAGGTTCATGAACATGTTCGTAGACCTCTGAATTCGTATCTTTCCTCTTAGATTGGTCAGTACCCATCTCTCCTAAGCTTAAAGGACGGACCAGCCGGTCCTGCTTTGCATAGTTAAACATCAAATAAATGCCCATAAAAATTTGCTGTGTGCAAACAGATGAGAAACAGAAGAGGAAAAATAACTAATGAAAACAAAAAGATAATAAAGATGTGCAATGAAGCCTGATGTTCCTCGTTTTTAAAGTGTTTACTTGATCATAAATAATCACACAGTGAGCGTTAAACAAAATAAAAACGTCTTCATACAAACGATGATTAATTACTCCTGAACCTGGACAGCAGTCTGGTCCCATGAGCGCGTCAAGGTGCACATCCTCGTGATGCTGTGGCTAAAGGTGGTACACGGTAGAATAAAGTTTCATTTCATGGCCTACAGCACCTCAAACCAGCCAATTTCTACCTGCTGTGGCATCATGGTTGGATGCGGTTCGTTTACGGAGCGAGCGGTGCATCGGATGAATCGTCCAGGTGGGTCTGATAGGTGTTATTAACCAGGAAAAAATTATTATAAAACTAATTACTGTAATTAAAAGACACAGTTGTAGTAAGTTTTAATCATTAAAGACCACATTCTGCAGGTGGGAGTCACAGGTGACTTGGACGTTTTTGGAGGGATGTTCTTGTGGTTGAGGAAACGGATCGATGGCGTCAGGAAGACCAGCAACAGAATGAAATCCGTCTTTACTGCAACTTGTTCATGAATGAATGAAATGGATGAAAATTAGTTTAATTTTCCTCTGAGGGAAAGAGGCAACATCTCGCGGCTGGTCTGGGATGAGCTGGTGAATGTGGCCGGGAAGCGGGAAGTCTGGGTTTCCCTGCTTAGCAACCCGACTCTGGATAAGCAGCAAAAGATGGATGGATAGATTTTCTACCACCTCTGGATGGAAAGAACACGTAGAACTCTGACTTATAGGTTGCTTTTTATCACTATGTAAAGGTAGCTTCAGTCTTTCTGAAATTTCTCTCAAACGAGTAAAAAGTTTCTGTTCTGCGTTTACAACATGAAGACTGTAAAAATGTTGATTTGGCCCTGAAAGGCTGTTTCTCTAACCAGTTAATATAATCTCCAGTCCCCGACAGGATCCCACCTCAGAGAACACACACTGACATCTCTGCTGTGGAAACACATTCATTCATTTTAGTAAAATTCTATAAATGACATAAAATATTCGATAAGAATGACTTCGTCATCCAGTTTTCCTCAGAGCAGGGACTTTTACCGCGAGCATTATAATAATATAAGTTTAGTCGAACTATTACATTTAATGAGTTTAAACAGAATTTCAATGGAAATGACTGAATGTGGCCACAGGAAATATTTTCCATAACAAATATGACCGTTCAGGCAGGAGAAATAGTAGACATTTTATTTTATTTTTTATTTAAATTCCGGGATTTTACTTTTATTCATTGTATTTTTACTTCATTTTTTTAAACTGTTTTTATTCAAATTGATTTTACTTTTAATTAAATGTTCTTAAAACACAGGAAGAAAAGCTAATTAATCTGATTTTGGTTGCCAGATGTATTATTTCCACACGTCCGTTGCAGGGCTTCCTTACAAGCCTTCTGGCTCCAAAGGTCTGTTTTTAGATTTTTTTTAAGGGTCCAACTCAGCTCTTTGGATGCCTTCAAGCCCACAGAATTTAATTTAATTTCCAGTTTTTACTTCTTATTTTTCACTCTGACTTTTTCAGAGTGAGTGTAAATAGTTTAATAGTTTAAAATCTTAATAGTTTAGGAAGTCAAATGATGCCATGCTGCAAAATTCAGCCTCGTGTCAGATTTGAAAGTGCTTAAATAAATAGTTGTTTAAGTAGAGAAAACAGGGTTATTTTAAGGCAAATAGTTGAAGCAATTAAAGATGGAGAGAGATGCAGGAGGACATTGAGGTGTGTGAAGGCAGCCAGTGGTGATGGCCTGAATATCGGAGAGTAAAACCTGCAGAAAAAGTGACAGAAGTGAAGAATTTAAAACCGTCGCAGGTCGGGTTTGTATGGCTCTGTGCAGGCGAGGTGCAACACGAGTGTAATTTCAGACGGAGTGAGGGATGAGTGGAACAGCGAGTGGGAGGGCAGAGACAAAACGGAGCCGTCCATCACTGCAACCCTGCAGAGTGAGGTCAGCCGTTAACAGCTTGTGGAAGTCGAAGGGGATCAGCCCGTCAACCTGCTGCTAAACAAACCTGCAGAAACTTCTGTGGCCTCATCGCATCCATCTGAAGTTCCCCCAAAGAATTCTCCTGCACCATTTAATCCAGAGGTCTCTAGTTTTCTACCAACGCTCTTTCACCATCACACCGGGGGGAGTTAAAGCTGTTTGTGGTCGACTTAAACCTTGACCTGACACCAGCTGAACCGCTAATGATTGCTGAGCTGCATGAAAACACACTTCCTGAGAAGAGATTCATATTGTTGAGAGTCATCCTGGAAGAACAACGTCCGAGATGACCTCCTTAGTACTACATTATGTTTATTTACCACCTCATTCCTCTTAAATTCCTTATTTACAGATAAAATCCACCTGCATTCAGGAGAGACGAACACAGCAGCGTTCTTTTTGTGTTTTGTGACACAGATGAACTAAATCAAACCTGAGTTTGAATATGAAGTATTACAATACACAAGTTATTTTAGCAAATATTTCCAACAATGCAGTTAATTAATGATCTTCATTCTGCTTCTGCTGTGAGAATAACCCAACCGAGGAGGACTGTGGAAACAGGACGCTGCTAACCTGGTCTTTCTTCATAAATGTGATCGCCAAACACCATGCGACTCAAAACCGGGTTCTCGTGTACATGTCAACACATTCATGCAGATCTTTTTTTTTTTACATGTCGGTAATTTTCATGCTTTTCAAAAGATGTGAGTCAGTTGTTTGTGAAAAGGAAACTGAGGAAATGTAGGTGATTTGACATTATTTAGAGACCTGTTCTGGTTCAGATATGATTAATTCTGGTAAAAGGCTTCCGTCGTACCAGGAGGAACCCGGTTTTTCTCTTCACATGTCGGGTATAGTGTCATATAAGGAGATGTTATAGATTTATATATGTGTGTGTGTATATGTGTGTGTGTGTATATATATATATATATATATATATATATATATATATATATATATATATATATATATATATATATATATATAACTGCATGTAGAAGCTGAAGCTTTTAATCCCGGTCAACAGGATGTTTCTCAGCTGTCAGACTGGGAGGTAAAATGATGTAAAATGAATGTATGAATAGATTTAGCAGCATAAAGGTCGACCAGAAGAAGAAAGCAGAATTTATTACTAACAGAACTTTGTAGAAATAACACACAGATCAACAGTGACCAAACCTTTTCTCATCTCATCGTTCTCTCAAGTCTTGGCTTTCAGGAGAAAAAATATTGTTATTGAAACAAACACACAACAGAAACTATTTCCAACTATTTCTGCTCACTGGTTGATCTTTGGCTGCTCCTGATTGGACGTTACCATCAATCTAAGCTCTCTGATTGGTGGAAAGTCTGACAGGAAGTGGCTTCATCATCATGTCCAGGTCTAAATAGAGGTCTCTTAGCAACATAGTAGTGATGGTGATGTTTTTATGATGAAATGTGGTAAATAATGCTGTTATCATGGATCATTGTGGATTTACCAGATAGAGTCTCTGAATAAAACTACATTTAGTGGCTGGATTGTAAACAACCTGGACGGGATAGAAATGCTGGAAAACTTCTGTAGATCATCTAAAGGGTAAAAGATCCATCACATTTACCCCACAGAGCTACACACCACCGCTCCTGAAACACTGCTGATGGTAGAAGAGATGGAGCTCAAGGGATCTAATGGAGGTTTAAGGGTGAACAGGTCGGGTACTGCCTCTACGTTTGTATTCTCTGGAAAGTGTTTTCAGTCATTTTTTAAAGTTCTGTGAGTCAGAATGTCCTCATGTGCGAGTCCAGAACAGAAATGTGTGTGAATAAATCTGCTGGTTTAATGCTGTGTAATGAGACCCAGCAGAACTCGGTATAATTATGTAAAGTTGAAGTATCTCTCCCCTACACATTCCAACTTTTCTTTAATATTTAAAAGTTCAATTTTACATGCATTTTTTCCCATGTGGTATCTTTAAGGACTGAGCACACCAACGTCTTCAGAGAGTAAAATTTTTCCACAAGGCAACATCAGTAATTACACAGAGAGAGGAGGGAAGAAACATTTTCTCTGCCGAGGCTCATGGGGAATACACATTAGGTTATTTGTATGATTAGTGCTCTGACAGTGTGCTGGCGTGGCATTTAGACCTCTGGGTTTTAAATGAGAGGACCTCGGAGCAGTGTGAGAACCTCAGAGCAGTCGTCAGCATGAATTAAACAGAGCAGGTTGTGCAGAGAGGCCAGGGGTGAAGGTCAGGAGCTGTGGGAGTGTTGATGAGCAATGAGTCAGAGTTTAGAGCCGCTCTGTGGGTTTTATCTTAGTTAAACTGTCAAAATACTTTTGTTCATTTTCTTTTCCCTTTCAGTGCTGAACTGTGGACTATTTGCATAACATCAAAATGTGTGTAAAACACAAAAATCATGCTGAGCCGGATCTATCTGAAGCCTCTTTGTGGTCTTGTCCATGACAGACTTTGACCATTGAGCACTGAAGGAAGGTGGTTTTTGTCTGATCGTGTTTTTGTGTTCATCATGAAGGTCAGGCTGCAGAGATGGCAGCAGGTCGCAACATAAAGGACTTTTCATGCTCTGATGAACCTTCATTGTGCATCATGTGACACTTAAAACAAAAGTTGATCTGGCTCTGATTCAGCAAGGAAGGTTGTTAAAAGCCTCTCCAGCCGGCGTCGTGGTCCTCCTCCCCCGACCTGATCTCAGCCATGTACCTCAAAACCAATGCAAAGCTTTTCTTTTGGTTGGAAGCAGAGATGCACACAATGCACAATGAAGTTAGTAAGATTTGTAGCTAGAAACACACTTCTGTACTTCAAACATTTTAAAATGTTTCAGACATGTTGAATGTTAATAATCCAACACTAGGTTCATGTCAAGCCTCTCATCACTAAAATCTCAGAGCATCTTCATGGGAAAATTTACCAACATTACCATTTTATTTCTAAAGAAATAAAATGGTAATGTTGGTAAAAATATTTAAAAAGAAGCATAACAGCTGACCAGTTAATGCTGTACAACAGATGTAAAAGAGCAAAAGCATAAAAACGGCCAAAAAGGAGAACAATGGAGATTAAAGTGCAGATAAAGATAAAATAGAATGAAACAGCTATAAATGACCACATAGGAGCTATAAGAAATTTAAAATAACACAAGTACATACTAATGGTAAAAGATTAAGACAGAAATGACAACTCACACTGGCTAAAAGTGTGTTTTTAAATGAGTTTTTAGAGAAGGAGCCTGTGTAATCTGCAGCGGGAGCTCATTCCTCATCTTGGGAGCTAAAACTGAAAAGGCTGCCTTTGCTCTGGATTTATAAAATGTATTCAGGACAGTTAAAAGCATCTGGTCAGCGCGTGATGGCATGTAAGGATGAAGCAGCTCAGACAAATAAAAAGGGGAAAGACCTTTAAGAGGTTTAAAACCAAATAAAAGAATCTTTAAATGGATTGGTAGATAAACAGGAAGCCAGTGGCAATTTCAATAAAAACAGTTTCAATAACCCAGACATGAGGTAATAAAAGCAGGAATAACCATCTCCTTTCCACTGAGAAATAAAACCAATTTGCAAACTTTTTTAGCCAGAAAATTAAAACAATTAGGCAAAATATTAATTCCACACAGTCAAACAAGAAAACTAGTCTGTGTCTAAAACCCGGAAATAATTCTGATGTCATGTCGCAATTTAAAATGGTGAATTTAAAAGTCCTACAAGAAACAGTTTGGCATTTGAAATCAACAACATGCACTCTGGACATGATCCCATCCGACTTTTTAAAAACAGTTTTTACCTCAGTAGAAAGTGATCTCCTACTGATAGTTAACAGCTCACTGGCATCAGGCATTTTTCCCAAGTCACTAAAGATAGCTGCTATTAAGCCACTCCTAAAGAAAAGGACTCTAGACGCCTCTATAACGAACAACTATAGACCGTCTCTAACCTCTTTTATTTCCAAGATTATTGAGAAAGTTGTATTTCACCAGCTTCATGACTTTTTAAATGAAAGTGGAAATCTTGATAAATTTCAGTCCGGCTTCCGACCTCATCACAGCCCTAAAACAGCTCTGGTCAAAGTGTTAAATGACATTAGGTTGAATACTGATTCTGGTCAAGTATCAGTCCTGGTTCTGGTCTAGTATCAGTCCTGGTTCTGGTCTAGTATCAGTCCTGATTCTGGTCTAGTATCAGTCCTGGTTCTGATGGATCTCAGTGCTGCATTTGATACTGTAGATCACAGAATCCTGTTTTCAGGCTGGAAAACTGGGTTGGACTTTCTGGAGCGGTCCTTAACTGGTTCAGGTCCTATTTAGAAGGCCGGAGTTATTTTCTTACGATCGGCAGCTATGAATCCGAGCGAGTGGTCATGACTTGTGGAGTCCCCCAGGGGTCAGTCCTTGGACCTCTTCTGTTCAACTTGTATCTGCTCCCTTTGGGTCAAATATTACAGAACTATAGTATTAATTATCAAAGTTATGCAGATGATACACAACTTTATGTGTCTCTGTCACCAGATGACTGCAGTCCAATAGACTTAATGTGTCAGTGTCTGGAGCAAATAAACACCTGGATGAAGGAGAATTTTCTACAATTAAATGAAGACAAAACTGAGATTATTCTGTTTGGTAGCAAAGAGAAGAGGGTCAGCATTGGCAAACACCTGGAGACTCGGGCTCTTAAAATCACCAACCAAGTTCGTAACCTGGGAGTGTTGATAGACTCAGATCTGACTTTCAGCATCCACATCAAAGCTTCACTAAGAAGCTTTTTACCAGCTCAGAAACATCAACAGAATTAAAAGTTTAGTCTCCCAGAAAGACCAAGAGAAACTCATCCATGCATTCATCTCCAGTAGGCTGGATTACTGTAATGGTCTTTTAACAGGACTTCCTAAAAAGAGCATTAAACATCTGCAGCTCATCCAAAATGCTGCTGCTAGAGTTTTAACCAGGACTAAGAGATCTGAACACATCACACCAGTTTTAACATCTTTACACTGGCTTCCAGTCAGTCACAGAATAGATTTTAAAACCCTTCTGATTGTTTACAAATCCCAGAATGGTTTAGGCCCAGAATACATCTGTGATATGTTCAGAGAATATAAACCTAGCAGAGCTCTTAGATCCAAAGACTCTGGTCAACTAGTCCAGACCAGAGTCCAGACCAGAGTCCAGACTAAACATGGAGAAGCAGCATTTAGCTGTTATGCTGCTAACAAATGGAACAAACTGCCAGTGGAGATTAAACTTTCCCCAAATGTAGACATTTTTAAATCCAGGTTAAAAACATTTCTTTTCTCATGTCTATGCATGAAATCTGTACGGTAACTTTTTTAACTTATCTTGCTTTTAATCATTTTAATGTAATTTATTATTTTATTGTGATTATGTGTTGATGCCTTTTACTATTTCTAAATATCTGTAACGTCTTTGTTTTATGTAAAGCACTTTGAATTGTCCTGTACATGAAATGTGCTATACAAATAAACTGCCTTGCCTTGCCTCTAGGTGGCGTCCCGACAGGAGGGGCTTGATTTTTGAAGCCGCCATAATTTAACGAAGCAGGACGTTCCCACCGCGTTGTTATGAGTCCAGCTTTAGGCTCAGGTCTATTTTCACACCTAAATTAGTGATGCTGGATTTTTCATGCGTTGCCAGAAAGAAAAAGTCATAGAAAGGGTACAGCTGGATTCTTTCATTAAAATGGAGGAAATTCAGTGCCATCTATGCCCTGGATGGATCTATCTCCCCTCATTAAAGACAAGGCAAGTTTATTTATACAGCACATTTCAGGTGCAAGACAATTCAAAGTGCTTTACATAAAACATTAAAAGCATTAAGGCGGTGCAAAGAAAGCATTAAAAAGTAGTAAAAGGCAGCAACAAATAGCAAAATCACAATAAAATCATAGATTACATTAAAATGATTAAAAGCAAGACAAGTTAAAAGCTAACATGCAGATTTCATGCATAGGTGCATGAGAACAGAAATGTTTTTAACCTGGATTTAAAAATGTCTACATTTGGGGAAAGTTTAATCTCCACTGGCAGTTTGTTCCACTTGTTTGAAGCATAACAGCTAAATGCTGCTTCTCCATGTTTAGTCTGCACCCTGGTCTGGTCTCTGGTCTGGACTTTGGCCTGGACCCTGGTCTGGACTCTGACCTGGACTCTGGTCTGGACTCTGGTCTGGACATCGGGATTTTTCTTCCCACCTCGCTACTTGACATCTGTGCATCTGTGGATCAGGCTGAAAAAATGAATGTGCTCAGAACAGCCTCCTTACCTCAGACAGAAGCTGCGACTTTCTCACTGTGTTGGATTACGAAGATTTTCTAGATATGAATGCTTCTGTTCCTCATCTTAGAACGATTGTTCCTGTTTACCAGGCTTCCCTGAGGTTTATTATGAACTAAAAGATGTGGATACACCACTGGGATTTATACTCTTGCTGGGACATCTTGCTCTGGCCACACGAAGGAGAAGTCATTGGTATATTTTCATACATAAGGCATCATTCGGTCTACTGCCTACCTACCTGGGTTCCTTAGTTGCTCAAAGAAGTGCTGAATCATACTTTTTCCTTTTGTGGCTTTGTCTCACGGCCATACAGATTTGGTTGTAAGGGTTTTTTGTTCATTCTGCACCGTCTGCAGGGAAACCACTGCATGCACATGTTCATCTGTTTATAAATGTAATCTCTTTTTGTCTCATATTTGTGTTTTAACTGTGTTATTTTCCTGTATTTGCTGCTGCCCATCTCTCCCACGACTTCCTTGGAAAAAGATACTCAATCGCAACAAGATTTTCCAGGTTAAATAAAGGTTAAATAAAATGAAAATAAAGGGATAAATGCATGTTCATTAAGTAATGAGAAAAAGGTAAAATCTAAGCAATATTGTTCCAAACATCTCAGGACAGTTAAGATCAGGACTCCTTTTTCTTCCGAAGGAAGGTGATTCTTTTTGCCTCATCTTGCAGAATAAATCCAACACTTATTCCAGATGCATAAGAATCTAAAATCGCCGTTTTTGCCGCTACAGTACATGCTACAATCTGATAAGAATGCAAATAGAGTGCATGTGCTGAAATGGATTCCAGATTGCAGCTTCAGGAGGCCTGCCCTCTGCACGGCAGGTTGTCCTATTGCAGCATAACGTGTTAGAAAAATGCAACTGCAGCACCTGCAGGGATCAGACCTTATTATTCTCCATGATATCTGGCTTAGAGAGGTATGTGCAGGGCGATAGTTTGTCACCGTGAGAGGTCGAGCAAGCAGGATGGAGGGAGGTGGCATTAGGAAGTCGTTATTTGTGGCTTTGGGTGCCTCTGAGTGCCACTCTTCAGGAGTTATTCCTCATTGTGTCCTTGAGCAGCATCACGCTGAAGTCCAGAGGTGAATTGTCTATAAACTTCAGCCCTGCAGTAGATCAGTCTGGTGCATGTTGTCCAGCTCCTGCCAGCCTTCTGTTGCCTGCTGTTGAATCTCATACCTGCAACCAGAGTAAAGTAGCTACAAAAGCCTCCCAGAGGTCACTGCCAGACTGTTGCTGCTGCCTCACATCCAGCTTCTCTTTATGGCTGCCAGTAAGTATCTGCACAGAGGGAAGAGGAGACGCGTTTTATCCTCTGCTTAGAAAATGGTCATTATATTAGCTCAGTGTGTTTAAAACTAGCTTTAAAACTGCAGTAATGGCTTTGTCTGGTAGGAGCTAGAGCACTGTTTGGAATAAGTAACACCTAAAAGCACCATAGAAGAAGACAGCACACGTGTACATAATGTTGAAGTAGTTACCTGTAGTGCAGTTATCGCTGCACCTGAGGCTACTGGATGCACTCACACATGAAAACACCTTTATGTTTGGAAGAATTTTGGCCATTGATGGCCACTGTCCATTTACAACGGTGCTTCGCCATCTTTACCACTAGGTGGCAGTAATTCTTACACACTGGACCTTATAACTGAATTTTTAGGATGCTTTATAGGATGATTTTGAGCCGTTGTGTTTTTGTGTCTTTACCAGGGTGCCACTCAAAGTGGAGCAGGCCAACAACGCTCGGGACGCTCTGGCGAAGGCCGTGTACAGCCGCCTGTTTGACCACGTGGTGACCAGGGTCAACCAGTGCTTCCCCTTCGACTCCTCCACCAACTTCATCGGGGTCCTGGACATCGCCGGCTTTGGTCTGTATGATACAGAAAACAAATATTTCACAACATCAAACAGACTCAGAAATCTGAGCATCCGTGCATTCACTCATGTTGTACATGCTTTTGATACTCAGGTTTAACAGCCTGTTTCCTCTTCTGGTTTTCAGAGTACTTTGAGCACAACAGCTTTGAGCAATTCTGCATCAACTACTGTAACGAGAAGCTGCAGCAGTTCTTCAATGAGCGCATCCTCAAAGAGGTGAGAGCTGCTTTCATACTGCAGGTTTCACTCTGAAAGGTCTGCATCCTGTTTCCTTTGTTAAATTTAAGGAAACATCTGGAGATGACACAAGGTTTACACATTGTTTTCCTCTCATTATAATCACCTTGTTTCAATTGTACATGTCCTGCAGTTAGAAGGTGAAAACAAGAGCTTGAATTACTTTTATTCAAAAACAGGTTTTTCCCATTTTATTATCACATTGTGATTCTTTCTATTTATAATTATTAGATTAAGGTATTGAGATAAAATTATGACTTTATCTCATAATTATCAATATTATTAATCTGTGGCGGGAACGTGCTTCCATACGAAAGCAAAGCAGCAAAAGAGGTGAAACGCTGGCGTGTTTTGTTCTGCATGCGAGTTGCGCTGATGGGCCAATATGACCAAATAAGACAGTGATTGGTTATGAAAACACATTTGACTTCCCTGGATTCAGCAGCAGGTGGCGGAAGGTTGGGAATGTCGGAATTCCTGCTTTATATGGATGAGTATTTCCCTCTTTAATCAAGAGTGTAATTCTTCGATTTGAGAGCAAGATTTCTGGTTTTCATGCTCAAATATCATATTGCTGTCTCTCCAGCGCTCCAGCTTGGTCTCGTTCCCTCAGGAACACTCAGAAACATCCTCTGCTCTCAGAACTTCTGCTCTTGGATATTTTTCCTCTCTCTTGGGTTGCTGTCTGTCAAACGTCCTCCAGCCAATAGAATTCCAGACAAATGCTGACCGAGCAAATCGTCCCCGCCTTCTTCAGGGTGCGCTTGTTTTACTTGACACAGTGCATTCTGTAAATCAGCACTTAACTGGGATCATCAGTAAACTCATAGGACAACCCAAACCAGCAGTAAGGATTATGTTTATATTAAGCTTTATTTTTTTTCTGAAATAAAACAGTGACTTGCTAACTCACAGTAAAAGTTTCCATTTTAAAACTAACAGTATTTATACAAACATCCAAGTATAAAGCTAAAGAAATCATAAACTGAGACATAGATATTCTGCTTTTATAATACTACGGTAAATCAGCACACATATGGAGCTGGTTGAGTGTACTGCTCGTAGTGGTGAGTAATTGAGATAAAAAATATCCAAGAGCAGAAGATCTGAGAGCAGAGGATGTGCCTGAGTGTGAGGGAACGAGACCAAGCTGGAGCGAAGGAGATTTGAACCTGCAACCCTAAACTTGAGCAGAGTTTTGAAGGAAGACGATATATTTGAGAGAATGATGAGACTTTTCAGTGTGAGAGCAGAGTTTTGAGAGAATACAAGATGATATCTGAGCGTGAAAATAAGAATCTCAAATCAAACTACACTCTTCATTAAAGAGGGAAACACGCCCGTATATATGCTGTAAATTAAAACTACTACAACAATGCACTTTCCCTGATGAAGTAAAGTGGATGTTTTGGCTTTAGACACAAAAAAGTGGGACTTCCTCCAGTAGCTCTAAGAGAAATAAAAGTTCTTGCAGACTGAAAGCAGCTCCTGATTGGCTGCTTTGTTCCCATGACTCCTCACTCATTAAACTCAGCGCCAGCAGCTGAGTAGGAGTCTTCAAACGGTACGATCACTCCTAACTACTGCTACTGAGGGATGTTTATGATGGATGTTTGAGGGCTGCTTCCTCAGCCCGCAAACAGTCGTGGTGGTGACTGATGCTGTTGGTCTAACTGCAGGTCAGTGTATGATGAACTGCAGGAAAGCGGAGTCCTCGAGTGAAGTGTGTGCAGCTGGTTTATTAGTTTCTGGTGTTTCTCTGGGATGTGGATGAATCTCAGACTTCAGCCCTCTTCATTAAACTGAAGCTAAATCTCAGAAAAGAGCATATTTAAAAAATGTTTGACATTTCTTTAATGATTTGATAAAAATATCTTCCGTTTCGAACTTTCAACACGTCATTTTACGCCACAGATTCAGACATCCTGGTAGCCAAACATCAGTTAACAGCATCCAGCATGAAGGTCACAACCTTTTACATTCTCATTTTGGATTAACGTGTAATTGCAGAAAACCTGGATAAGTAGCTCTTGTTAGAGAGTCTGAATACCCTTCAGGGGACACAGTGGTCCTCATTAGGCACATTCTGGATCTGCCATGAAAATCTTTATGGCTTCTCATTAGAAATGTCTCGATTGCTTTACAGGAACAAGAGTTGTACCAGAGGGAGGGGCTCGGGGTCAACGAAGTCCACTACGTCGACAATCAGGACTGCATAGGTATGAAGGCTCATCGCTCTGCACGCATGATCGTCTTTTTCAGTGTTTTCTTGTTTACGACTATTTAACCTGCAGAACACACGATTTAAACAACAGATACAAACAGGTTTTTACTCCTGATGCAGCAGCTTGTACCTGCGAATGTCAGAAATCAGAACCATGCAGCACAACAAAGACCTGAAACGGTTCAGCACACACTGTAAAACTTTACATGACATAAATAACAAAATAAGAATTAGATGACATAAAACCAAAGTCTTTGCTGAATTATCTTTCATCTTTCTTTCATCATGTGTCCCTGATGGGAATATTTGATAGAGATTAAACCCAGAATGTGTCTGGATTTGCTTGTACTCACATTCCACTTAAAACACATAAGAACCAAGTTTAATTGTAACATTCAGTAAAAATGTCTTCCATATAATCTGGTCTCTTGGTCCTCACCGACCCTGAGGAAAAACATCCCCGGTTAATTTTAGTCTGCTGAACTATGCTGAGTAAACTCCCGTCACACTGGAGAAGTTTCTCAATAACAACCAGTAGGTTTCCTAATGTGTGTTCATCCAGACGGCTGCTGTTTAACAAAACTTGGTCCAGGAATTCCTTCCAATCTGGACAGATGTAGGGTAGATCTTCCCGTTACTTAATGTGTTAATCCCTTAAAACCCCAAAATGGGTTTTTATGGATAAGCAACTGTACCCCAGCTGATCCCCAGCTGATCATCTGCTACTGGAGTAGTTTGGCTTGAAAGATAAACTGCTTGTGTGTCTGGTGAGATGAGTGTTTACTGAATCTACGTCCTGATTGTAGCCTGGAAAGTTTACATCCTTCACATCTCGAGCATCTTGTATAACACGTGTAGGTAGCTGGAAGGGACGCTCAGTAAAATCCATGTTTATTTGTGAAAATGTCATGTCCCACACACAGAACATGTGCTACCAACGGGTTAAACAACATAAACAGCTGTGGTTTTTACCTCTGACACGGTGGAGGTCGTGTGTTCGTCTGTCTGCCTGGTAGCAAAAAGTTATGGACAGATTTGATGAAATTTTCAGGAAATCTCAGAAATGAAATGAGGAATGTTTAGATTTTCAGGCTGATTCAGATCACCGCCTGGATCAGGAATTTTCTGCAGGAATTTTTACTTTGGGAGATACGTGATATGTGATTTTGGCTTGGCGGAGGTCTGTTCTGTCTGATGGCTTCTAGTTAAGACTAAAATAACAGGCTGGCCAGTTATTACCTACAGCAGCATGATGTTGAAGCTTAGCCAGCCTCCAACTGGTGCACATTAAAAGTTTTTTTAAGTGTTTTTAATGTTAGAAAAATTCTACAACGGAGTCTTCTTTTCTTCCTCTGCTCTTCTTCGCTTTCTTTGGCTGCACCTGAGGGCTTGGACGGACCTTTTATGATGACAGTATGAACAAATAAATGTGTGTCTGTGAATAATAACTCTGCTCCAGGGGACGAGTTATTTATTTTTACTGTATTTGTTCTGTTGTGGAAATTCTTCATAAAACCATTGAGAAATAAATCCATAAAGCTCCAGTTTGTTGCTTCTATCATTTATTTTGCTGCAGTAGGAAAAACCGGTTCAGCAGACCACTAGAGTCTGCAGGAGCGCTTTTCATTCATTCTTCCTGTAGGAGAGTTTTTACTCTACCCGAGGTCTCAGCCCACACCCCTCTCAGCCAATCCCTGCTAGAGCTGAGCGTGTGGTCAGCGCATGCACAAAAATAGTTTGAGGTGGTCTAAACTGACCATCACCTCAATAAGACTGCAGCTGGAAGCAGAATGTAGCCTAAACTGCCTGGTACGAGTCTCAGATGAAGCTCCGCCTCAGCATAACATGAATCACTGCATTAATATGGAGATAACTGTTTATGGTAAAGATCAGAATGTAAATTTACGTGACAGTTCATCGTTTATTTTCAAGAGTGTGAGGAAAATGATTCAGTCAGGGCTGAACATGGTTGCTATTCTCCAAGCAGCACCCCCTCCAGCCAGCGCTGGCCCACATGGCCGCTGATGATAAGGAGGTGGATCTTGATTTTCTGTCTGATGTGGTTGCTTTAGCTCTCAGTCTTGCTTGTTTGGAACAAACTTTGCTTTTCTTTCTTTGCTGTGGACTTTAACAGGGTCCTTGGACTGTGGACATGCCGGTAGAAGGACATGATGTTTACAGGCTGCTTTATTTGTGGCTTCGTGCTCTAGAAGTGGAACACGACTTGAACATTTCCTGTCCTGATGAGCAGCTTTAAAGGTCCGATCAGTTGCATCACTGATGCAACATGTAGAGAAGCAGATGTGTCACATGGTGACTCCTCCAGGCTCTTCCTGAGGATTTTAGGGCTGCTCTTCTTTACACCTTGTCACGTTTGTACTTTGACATTCACGGTCTTGGCGTTGAAGCTGGAGTCGGCTGCAGCTTTGACTCCTTACGAGCCACGGGCGGCAGCTTGCTGTTCATTATTGGCTGTAATGCGCCGCTGGCTCTGCAGCCTGGTCTTTTACAAGAGCTGCCTCTCTGCAGGTTGACCTCTACGCCTCGGCAGCATCTCATGGACACACACAGTGAAAAGGCAGCGCGGTGAAGGCCTTGAGCATGCGAACTGGTGTACTGACTAAAATGTGTCTTCATTACTCCATAAGCAGGCAGAGAGAGATGGATGGGAGGCAATTACAGGTGAAGGAGGTTAATTATGCTTTTTGCTCTGTGAAGTAGCATCAATATTAGATGTTTCACTCCAGAACACAGACAGTTTACAATGAGAGCTTTTAGTTTTTTTACCTGCTGGCTGTTGGAACAGAAACAGCTTCTCTTGGTTCACATTAAACCACCAAGCATGAAAATCCATCTTAATGTGGCAGAAAATTAAATGTGTAGATTATTCGCAGCATGCTACATGTACCAGGAAAGAACCTGTTAGAACTGGATGGAAACCATGATGCACTTCTTTTAATTCAGGAAATACGTTTCTTTTTATTTTCGATGGAAAATATTTAAATATTTTCTGCTCCTACAGAGTTTTATTATTGGTGTGAGCCATGATGTCTGAGAGGATGAAACCCTGACATGCTGAATCCAGGAAGTGTAGGACGAGCTGGACTCAGACATATTGACCTGTGCAGAATCAGATGCTATTCAGGAGATTTCCGAACATAATTCGGACTAAAGGAGGGAAACTAATCTGGTGTTGGAAGCCTCCACAAATAAAGTACAGCAGCAGGAAAGTTCTAGTAAAACATACAAAAAAAGAAACCGGGAATTTTATTTTATTTAATTATTTCTTTTTTTTTTTTATTTAATTTAATTTTATTTAGATGTGCAGTTTAGGATATATTTGCCTAGTTTAGGTTTATTTTAGTTTAGGTTTAGTTTTTAGTTTAGTGTAGATTTCATTTTGATTTGGTGTTATTCAATTTAATTTTATATTTTTACATTTTTTTTATTTAATAATTAAAAAATAAAAAGAAGGAAACTACTACAACATTATAATTTACTTCTGGAACTATTATTTCGTGTAATTGAATTAATTAGTTTATTTTTCCAGGAAAAGATTTTTTTCTGGGATTTTTACACTTATCCTCCAGTTTGGTTGGAATACCTTAAACTTAATGAAAGTGTGAACTTTAAACCCATATTTGTTTTATAAACCTAAACGTGTCTCACCAGTCACTCCTGACCAGCCAAACGTGGATGGTGAGGTTATTTATCTTTAGGATTTAAATGGTGCCTGAAGTGGCGCCACAGTCCATGCAGCGTATGACCTTCTCAACCTGGATTCAGCTGAGGAGAAACTTTCATTAGAGGCTGAAATGGGAACACGGGTGAAGGATTTCCAGAGGCTTGAGGCCACAAGGTTTTGGCTCGGCTGCCTGATTGTGTTGGTGTTGTTTCCTGAGACGGGTGGATGAAGGAAACTAGGTGGGGATCATTTCTCTGGCTCTCAGTCAGATGAGTGGATTGTTTGAGTCGCGTCGCTGCAGCTCGTCATGTCCTCAGTAAAACCTCTCGTCATGTCATGTAGACATGTTTCTGTTTTATGGTCCTTCAAGCAAACTTAGGGACACCAACAAGCTTTTGTTCGGATTTACAAGTTTAAAATAGCGAGTTCTGTAAATTTACTCAGTTTGCCTGGTACTTTGACAACAACGTCCTGGTTTAGATGTCGAATTTGTGTCTCATGGTCTGTTTGTTTGGAAGACTGCTCTGTCTGTAGGATGGCGCTCTTCATCTCTGCAAACTTTCTCCTCATCTTCTTACAGAACATGCTCACTAGGGTCTTTATCTGCACAGACTGGACCCGTCCAGGCCTGATTGACAGGTTGATGGATCTGGATTGACATGAGAAACCTGCTAAACTTGGCTTCGCTCCACCATCTGTTTTTTAAAACAATTAATAGTGCTTTAAACTACTTTTCCTCACATTCCTGCTAATCAAATAAACCTCGTTTGCCTTTTCCAAATGGCTAAACTGTGTTGATGACAAATAAGGATGAAGTCCTTCCTCTCCCTTCACCTTCCACGTCGCATCCCATCAACTAGAGTCTGCAATGATCTCCACGCCTCTTTCCATCCGATTAAACTTTCATTTAGATTTTTAATCCTTTACATCGCATCTCCTTGATGCGATTGGTCACGCTGCTCAGTGACATCCTCACCAGCTTCATGTGGAGATCTTTCGCTCATGTTTTTCCTGCTGTTTCTGCAGACCTGGTGGAGGCGAAAGTGGTCGGCATCCTGGACATCCTGGACGAAGAGAACCGCCTACCTCAACCCAGCGACCAGCACTTTACCGACACCGTTCACAACAAACACAAGGACCACTTCCGGCTGACGGTGAGCAATAAGTTGAGCTGTGACACAACCTGCAGGAGCTTGATGAGTCTAAAGATGCTGGCATGGAAGCTGGTAATGATGACAGAGGAGCTGAAGTGATGAAGCTGATGAAAACAAAGCCTGCATACCTTTACATTCAGCTGCCGTGTGATTGGCTGATTGGATATTTGTGTTGAGCAGTTGAACAGGTGGATCTGATGACGTGGACGTTGAGTGTAAATTATTATAAAGATTTAATAAAAACAGTGACATTTTTACCAAATGTTAATTTTAGATCATCTCTTGGTTATTTCCCCTCCAGCAGCCCCCAAACCCCAAACTGACCAAGACAACCAGAAATCTTCATTTCTAAAGGCTAAAATTATTCTCAATAATGTCTGATCGACCTAAAGATAAACCATGTGTGGCCAGTTTAGATTTATTTCTGTAAAAACCTTCTTCTTTTTATCACATCATTCCTGTTTAACCCATAAAACGCCACCAGATCCCCCAGTGCTATAACTTCTACCATCACCAGTATTTCAGGAGCGGTGGTGTGTAGCTCTGTGGGGTAAATGTGATGGATATTTTACCCTTTAGATGATCTACAGAAGTTTTCCAGCATTTCTATCCCATCCAGGAGGTTTACAATCCAGCCACTAAATGTAGTTTTATTCAGAGACTCTATCTGGTAAATCCACAATGATCCATGATAACAGCATTATTTATCACATTTCACCATAAAAACATCACCATCACTACTATGTTGCTAAGAGACCTCTATTTAGACCTGGACATGATGATGAAGCCACTTCCTGTCAGACTTTCCACCAATCAGAGAGCTTAGATTGACGGTAACGTCCAATCAGGAGCAGCCAAAGATCAACCAGTGAGCAGAAAGTTCTATGTGTGTGTGAAAAGAAGAAAAATAATGCTCCTCTATGGCTGGAATAAAGCCAAGAAGACGTTTCTGATGCACGGTGGCGCCACAAAGCAGCTGAGCTGGAGTTGGTTTAGTGAGGATAGCAGGTAAATAGTAGCAGGAATAACTGGAAATGAGGAAAAAGTGGAAACATGGAAATAGTTTCTGTTGTGTGTTTGTTTCAATAACAATATTTTTTCTCCTGAAAGCCAAGACTTGAGAGAACGATGAGATGAGAAAAGGTTTGGTCACTGTTGGTCTGTGAGTTATTTCTACAAAGTTCTGTTAGTAATAAATTCTGTTTTCTTCTTCTGGTCGACCTTTATGCTGCTACATCTATTCATACATTCATTTTACATCGTTTTAGCCTCAGAATCTGACAGTTGAGAAACATCCTGTCTGATGCTGACTGGGGTTAAAAGCTTCAGCTTCTATACACTGGTTCTAGATCTATAAAGAAATATCACAGAAAGTTGTGACTTTATGAGGCAGCTGGTTCTGTCTCATACTGATGTAGATTAAGTTTTTATTAGAATCCGGTTGAGTCTAAGAGTGAAGCGTTGCTGACGGTTGAATTGCTGATATCTTAATCTTAGCTTCCAGCAGCGAGTGACTGACAGGGCTGGGAATTAGTTGGTCATTAGGGATGGAAAATGTGCAGGAACTCTGCATTGTGTCCACATCTTCCCACATGTGACCAGGTGTGTGTTTGTCCCTTAGGTACCCAGGAAGTCTAAGCTGGCCATCCACAGAAACGTGAGGGACGATGAAGGATTTATTATCAGGCACTTTGCAGGAGCTGTGTGCTACGAGACGGTGCGTTCACAACACACTCTGCTCTGCTTTCCTGCAGCTGTCTTTGAAATGAATGTCACGCAAAATGATTTGTTTCTTTGTCTTTGATCTCAGAGCGTTAGAAAACACTTCAGACTGGAGCTTTTTAACATGAAAGCAAGTGACCACTCACATTAGATTAGACTGAGGAATGGACCCACATCAGCTGTGACGGCTGCTTTATTCTAAAGCTTCATTAAAACAGGTTTTTCTCTCTCAGACCAAGTTTGTGGAGAAGAACAACGATGCTCTGCACATGTCTCTGGAGTGTCTGATCAGCGAGTCCAAGGACCATTTCGTCCACGAGCTGTTTGAAAACTCCAACAACAGCAAAGATGTGAAACAGAAGGCCGGAAAGCTCAGCTTCATCAGCGTCGGCAACAAGTTCAAGGTGAGCAGGAAGGAGGTGTACAGTTGTTTTTATTCTTAAAGTTAGTTATGTGTTTTAAAGCAGCACTGCTGAACTTCGTCAGATTTTATCACTTTGGCGTCCCCCAACGATGGCTAATCCAGCAACATGTTCATCCCGTCTCTTCTCTGAGATCTCTCCAGCCAATAAAAGTCAGTCTGGCGTCGTCATCCTGGGTTTCTTTAGTAAATCAACCATTGTTTACATTTAAAATTTGCCTCTGATGCGGTGCCATAAAGGAAAACTCAGCTGTAACGTGATGCTCTGGGCTGGAAAAAGTGTAGTTTACCAGCCTCTGGATGCTCCAGAAATGAAGATTGAAACGAGTCATTGAAATCATTGAAATGAGTCAGTAACAGAGTTGTAAGGTCGGAAACTTATTTAGTGTTGCTTTAAAGGTCCAGAGATATTCATAAATACTTTGTTTCAGGGCCAAAAAACACAGATTAGTGGCTTTTGTTGCACCATTGAACAGAGTCTGAAAGTTGTGTTCACACTGTGGAAGAGTGACATTAGACAGGATTTAATACCATTAATGTCCCATTTCCAAAGCCTTTTCACCCATAACTGTGTTTTTTATCATCAAATGTGAATTGGCATAGACTCCTGAGATGCTCCAGTGATGTAATGCTTTTGTCCACTTTCTTTAGTGATCTATTTAACAAAGAATAAAGACCAAGTGTCAGAGCGTGGCTCATAAAGCGGCTCTGCTTTATTAGATTCATGCAGGTTAGAAGCACGTTGCTGCTTTATCATTTTTCTGCAGGGATATCCGTCACAGATGAAATGCTCAGTTCTGGCCTACAGATTAAAGGAGCCGACTGTCCACACGTGGAAATTAGACACATGTTCTCTAATTTTTCCAGTCCATGGACCAGCAGCTCAGCCGATACGCTGCAGCATCATTTCATTTACAAATTATTCATGTTATCAGGGCAGGTGACATGGACAGGATATGACTGCAACAACAAAAAATAATATCTGAACGAGTTCAATCTATCTCCGTGTGATTAAAACAGGACCCCCAGCTGAGAAGATGAGACCAGATGAAATGCAGAATGGTAAATGAAACACCTTCCAAAACAACGAAATTGCACACAGTTTGTTAGCGTGATGCATATGCAGGAGACTTTATATATCATATTTATAATCTCTCCTGCATAAAGACTCCTAGGAATAAGTTAACAATATTCTAACCCACATTTTAAGCCTTAAAACAGACAAATGTCAAACTCTGTATCTTAGAAATTGTTGTATATATAAGAAGGAAATGTGTCAGCTGGGATTAAACCAGGTACAGATGTAACAAACATCAGTCTTACTCCAGTGCCTCCAACATGACGCTGTGCATACAGATAGTTTCTGGTAGCCGTTATCTGCTCAGCACCAGGAAGAAGACGGCTTCACTGAGATGCAGCCATTAGCTGAGTGCCAACTTATTAAAAATCCTCCTGCCACCGGCTCATCTGACTCTGAAGACATGCTGTCAGTCAAAGCGTCACCTGCTACGCCTCATTAAAGGAGATCCTCCAGGCTAAAAGGCCTGCTTGGAGAAACACCTCAGTTCTCCTGTAATGGCTCGGTAGGAGGTGTTAGAGGTCCACAGTCCCGTCTGCATACACCATCCTCATCCACCTGCTGCTCATGGGAGGAAAAGTCTGTTATCAGGACAAATTGACACCAAAAGTTTGTCTGGTTTTAGGTTGTTAGCTTAGACACCAAGAAATTAAACAAGAACTTTAATGAAACCTATTAAAGGAACAAAAGGTGAAAGATATCCAAGGAGTCTAAATAGAATTCAGAACACGGAGCACAAGCAGAGAAACTAAATATTCTCTCCGCGTAATGAAATACAGACGAGCTCAGAGTAACCAGACGGAGGCTGGAGGTAAAATACACACCGCTGCTGGGCAGGAAGAAGCTTCCAGAATCACAAGCACAGATTAAAAGATGCAGGACACATTTCATCCATCCATCCATCCATCCACCCGTCCGTTTGTCCATCCGTCTGTTCGTCCATCCATCCATTTATCCATCCACCCGTCTGTTTGTCCATCCATCCATCCATCCATCCACCCGTCTGTTTGTCCACCCGTCTGTTTGTCCATCCATCCACCCGTCTGTTCGTCCATCCATCCACCCGTCTGTTTGTCCATCCATCCATTTATCCATCCATCCATCCATCCATCCATCCATCCATCCATCCATCCATCCATCCATCCATCCACCCGTCTGTTTGTCCATCCATCCACCCGTCTGTTCGTCCATCCATACCATTTATCCATCCATCCATCCATCCACCCGTCTGTTTGTCCATCCATCCACCTGTCTGTTCGTCCATCCATCCATCCATCCATCCATCCACCCGTCTGTTTGTCCATCCATCCATTTATCCATCCATCCATCCATCCATCCATCCATCCATCCATCCACCCATCTGTTTGTCCATCCATCCACCCGTCTGTTCGTCCATCCATACCATTTATCCATCCATCCATCCATCCACCCGTCTGTTTGTCCATCCATCCACCCGTCTGTTCGTCCATCCATCCACCCGTCTGTTTGTCCATCCATCCATTTATCCATCCATCCATCCATCCATCCATCCACCCGTCTGTTTGTCCATCCATCCACCCGTCTGTTCGTCCATCCATACCATTTATCCATCCATCCATCCATCCACCCGTCTGTTTGTCCATCCATCCACCCGTCTGTTCGTCCATCCATCCACCCGTCTGTTTGTCCATCCATCCATTTATCCATCCATCCATCCATCCATCCACCCGTCTGTTTGTCCATCCATCCACCCGTCTGTTCGTCCATCCATACCATTTATCCATCCATCCATCCATCCACCCGTCTGTTTGTCCATCCATCCACCCGTCTGTTCGTCCATCCATCCATCCATCCATCCACCCGTCTGTTTGTCCATCCATCCATCCATCCATCCATCCATCCATCCATCCATCCATCCACCCGTCTGTTTGTCCATCCATCCACCCGTCTGTTTGTCCATCCATACCATTTATCCATCCATCCATCCACCCGTCTGTTTGTCCATCCATCCATCCATCCATCCATCCACCCGTCTGTTTGTCCATCCATCCATTTATCCATCCATCCATCCATCCATCCATCCATCCATCCATCCACCCGTCTGTTTGTCCATCCATCCACCCGTCTGTTCGTCCATCCATACCATTTATCCATCCATCCATCCACCCACCCATCTGTTTGTCCATCCATCCATCCATCCATCCATCCATCCACCCGTCTGTTTGTCCGTCCATCCATCCATCCACCCGTCTGTTTGTCAATCCATCCATTTATCCATCCATCCACCCATCTGTTTGTCCATCCGTCCATCCGTCTGTTCGTCCATCCATCCATTTATCCATCCATCCATCCATCCATCCATCCATCCACCCATCTATTTGTCCATCCATCCATTTATCATCCATCCATCCATCCACCCGTCTGTTTGTCCATCCGTCTGTTCGTCCATCCATCCATTTATCCATCCATCCATCCATCCACCCGTCTGTTTGTCCATCCAACCACCCGTCTGTTCGTCCATCCATACCATTTATCCATCCATCCATCCATCCACCCATCTGTTTGTCCATCCATCCATTTATCATCCATCCATCCATCCATCCACCCGTCTTTTTGTCCATCCATCCACCCGTCTGTTCGTCCATCCATACCATTTATCCATCCATCCATCCATCCACCCGTCTGTTCGTCCATCCATACATTTATCCATCCATCCATCCATCCATCCACCCATCTGTTTGTCCATCCATCCACCCGTCTGTTCGTCCATCCATACCATTTATCCATCCATCCATCCATCCACCCGTCTGTTCGTCCATCCATCCATTTATCCATCCATCCATTTATCCATCCATCCGTCCACCCGTCTGTTTGTCCATCCATCCATCCATCTCTTCGTCCATCCATCCACCCGTCTATTCGTCCATCCATCCACCCGTCTGTTTGTCCATCCATCCACCCGTCTGTTTGTCCATCCATACCATTTATCCATCCATCCATCCATCCACCTGTCTGTTCGACCATCCATCCATTTATCCATCCATCCGTCCACCTGTCTGTTTGTCCATCCATCCATTTATCCATCCATCCACCCGTCTATTCGTCCATCCATCCACCCCTCCATCCATCCACCCCTCCATCCATCCATCCATCCATCCATCCATCCATCCATCCATCCATCCATCCACCCACTCGTCTGTTTGTCCATCCATACCATTTATCCATCCATCCACCCACTCGTCTGTTCATCCACCCCTCCATCCATCCATCCATCCATCCATCCATCCACCCACTCGTCTGTTCGTCCATCCATCCCTTTTTCCATCCATCCACCATCCATCCATCCATCCAACCAACCATCTCTTCGTCCATCCATCCATTTATCCATCCATCCACCCGTCTGTTCGTCCATCCATCCACCCACTCGTCTGTTCGTCCATCCATCCCTTTTTCAATCCATCCATCCACCATCCATCCATTTATCCATCCATCCACCCGTCTGTTCGTCCATCCATCCATCCACTCGTCTGTTCATCCATCCATCCATTTATCCATCCATCCACCCGTCTGTTCGTCCATCCATCCACCCACTCGTCTGTTCATCCATCCATCCATTTATCAATCCATCCACCCCTCCATCCATCCATCCACCATCCATCCATTTATCCATCCATCCACCCGTCTGTTCGTCCATCCATCCACCCACTCGTCTGTTCATCCATCCATCCATTTATCCATCCATCCACCCCTCCATCCATCCATCCACCATCCATCCATTCATCCATCCACCCACTCGTCTGTTCATCCATCCATCCCTTTTTCCATCCATCCATCCACCATCCATCCATTTATCCATCCAACCACCCGTCTGTTCGTCCATCCATCCACCCACTCGTCTGTTCATCCATCCATCCATCCATCCATTTATCCATCCATCCACCCGTCTGTTCGTCCATCCATTCACCCTCTCGTCTGTTCATCCATCCATCCATTTATCCATCCATCCATCCATCCATCCATCCATCCATCCATCCATCCATCCATCCATCCACCCTCTCGTCTGTTCGTCCATCCATCCCTTTTTCCATCCATCCATCCACCATCCATCCATCCATCCAACCATCCACCCGAATGTCCATCCATCCATCCACCCACCCGTCTGTTCGTCCATCCATCCATCCATCCAACCATCCACCCGACTGTCCATCCATCCATCCACCCACCCGTCTGTTCGTCCATTCATCCATCCATCCAACCATCCACCCGAATGTCCATCCATCCATCCACCCACCCGTCTGTCCGTCCATCCATCTATCCATCCATCCCTCTACCATCCATCCACTTTTCCATCCAGATTTTGAGCGTTTATTTTCAGAAATTTACGTCTTTATTTGGACTTTCTTACTGCTCAGACTAGTGGAGACCTTAGACAAGCGGACATGATTAATAATGATCCATATTTCAGCTTCACGACCAACCCAGTCTTCCACCAAAGAAAACTCTCATCTGCTCTCATCCTGCCAGACTCCGAGTAGTTTGTTTATCTGGTAAATAAGAAAGCAAAATGTATTTATACAGCACTTTTCCCAGAAAGAATCGCAAACCGCTTCAGGGTAGAAAATAAAAATATCAGTTAAGATGGTGAAGATGGCACTTAGACACACATCTGCTGATGTAAACATAAACGTGTCATAAAAGCCTACATCTGGCTAAAGGTCTACTTGAACAAATGTCTTTTCAGCTTCTTCTCAACATGTAGAAACACTTAAGCTCCTATTTTATTAGACATGGAAAAATCCCCTCATTCCTCTGTCATTAGGGGTTTAAGCTGCAGTTTATTGAGCCTTTCACAGAAAGTTTAGCCCACTGAAGCTTCTGTGTTACAGTATGAATCCAGCAGCCTGAACAAGTCACCACTCAGGTTTTATCTGCGTTGATAGTGATCATTAGAGCCCACCTGTGTCATTATGTTTGCTAACTAATGAAGAGAACCACAGCAGCCTGGCCAACCTCGCCTCTTCTCTTGTATTAGTTGTTCTTTTAAAAACTGGGGATATTTTACTGTAAGATAAAAGTTGGCTTTGGGCTTGACAGTTTGTTAATATCACATCTCCCCAGTAACTCCTCAATATCCAATGTATAGCCCACTTTTAAGAATTATTATGGAAATACTTATTAATTCTTAATGAACTATCCAGTTTTTCCTGATTACGTATTGCTACTTTATGTTAACAGACCATCATCTACTGATTGGTTTCCTAATAAACCTAGTTTAACTGAGCCAACCTTATTATAAGGTGTTGATGGATCCACTAAAACTGGAACTTCAGGGGTAAAAAGGTCCTGTTTTGTATCTGCCATCAGGAAAATGTATATCAAGATAAAAAAGAAAAAAATGCAAATGTTATTGAAGCCCAGAAAAGTTATTAATTTGAAACAAAAGGAAAAAATATGGCTGAATGGCTTGATGCACAGGACACGTCCCAGAAGAAAATCTGGGACCCAACACATCTGTGGACACACAGCTGAGCTGAAGTGTTTTTAGTCCACAAAGAAATCAAACCCAACTTTTCATCCAGATTTCAGGACAACGTCTCAACCTGTTTATTAACCTTTATTTAACCTGTTTCAGCTGAGCTGCTTTAGTCAGCCTTTCCTGTTTCTGATGAGAATTCAGAATTAATTTTTCAGGAATTGTGATTTCATGCCAGACTGAGACAGGAAAAGAAAGCTATGATTATAATCTACATCATTGTTTGTGATGATGCAGCTGAGGTATGAAGGGATGCTTTTTATTTTCCACCGTGACTCTTCCTCTTTTTGATATTAACCAACAGCAAGCCTAGCTTCAAACTGCAGAGCACGACTCCTCCAGTCACGTCTCATTCATGATGCTGATTGGAAGAAAACGTGGGGGAATACCGGAATTGCTATCCAATGCAGGAGGGAAGCAGTTGTAGGAAATTCATAGAAAGTGTCTTTCATGTACAAATATTTCATCCTTTCAAGGAGCTGACTTATATTCATCCATCAATGAAACGTTAGATCCTCGCCGCGCAGCCGCAGTGTGGATTCTTCTTCTATGGAAAGATCTGATCAGATCACTGAATCCATATATGCTAAGGCTTGAAAGAACTTTTTATTTGTTACAGACTCTGGAGACTCCTTCCTTCAGATCTCAGCGCTGCCTTTGATGCTGTTGACCAAAAGTCCTCATTTCTAGGCTGGAACGCTCAGATAGGATAAAAGGAACCGCTTTAAAATGGTTTACTTCATCTTTAGGAAGCTTTTATGTTAAGATATAATTCTCTTCTTCAGCTCTTCTCATGTGTGGGGTCCCCCAGGGATCCAGCCTTGGTCCAGGCCTCCTCTTGTTGTATATTCTTCCTCTAGGCTCCTTTCATTCATTTCCTGTAAACGCTTCGTCCAGTTACGGGTTGCTGGAAAGCTGAAGCCAATCCAAGCAAATAACAGGTGAGAGGCAGGTACACCCGGACAGGTACACCCGGACAGGCACACCCGGACAGGTACACCTGGACAGGTGGCCACAGAGAGACAAACAACCACTCACATTCACTTCTAGGGAGAATTTGGAGTGAGCAGTTAAGCTAACATGCATGTCTTTGGATGGTGCGAGGAAGCTGGAGTACCCGGAGAGAACCCACGCATACACGGGGAAATGCAAACGCCACACAGAAATGCCGCTGGTCCAACCTCCCCCCAGCCGAGGCTCAAACCAGCGACCTTGCTGTTAACCAGCTGTGACGGCGTTCTCGTCTGCCATGTTTTTGTTTCTGTTGTGTCTTTTAAAGCAGAGTAACAAACTCCTGCTGACCAGGAGAAAATGTTTCAGGTGGATAGTGAATATTAATCCAGTCCTTCTTCAGGTGTTTGTCTCCAGGTAACCACTAGTATTTAATACACAACAACGTAAAGTGTTAATTTAATTTAATTAAAATAGAATGTTGAGGAAGAATTTATTATGTTGTTTTTTTTGACTTTATCTTCCTAAGCTGCAGCACAACCTCGTCAGTGTTGAGCAAACCAACGCCGTCTTCTTCCCCAGGAAACACTCTTCTTGACAGGATTGTGGTGCTGAGCTGGTCTCAGGCTGGATTTAGACTTCATCGAGTTCTTATTACCTGTGAGCTCTGTTACTTGTAGTGTTGTCCTTACTTCGGTGGAGCTCCTGTTCTCTCTCTACCCAAGCTGTGATTATGGTTTAAAAGGTGGAGAGGAGGATCCAGATAGGCAGGGATGAGCAGAGCTTCAGGCTCAGAGGAGCAGTGATACATTTTAATCAGTGCAGGTAACAGACGTGCTGCCTCCCGGCCGGAGGGACAGAGGGGGGTGGGGGGTCTGAAGGTTCCCATTATAACCAGATACTGGAGGTTTTTCTTTTTTCCCAGTTCAGAGACACAGCTCATCATGTGGCTGTCCCATTTACCTCTTTGTGACAAGCCTAATTTTCCTGCCTCCCGTCTGAAATGACATTCCCAAAATAAATTAGGTACATCTCCACACCCAGCAGGGCTGTATGTATAACCCTGGTCCCTGCAGAAAGCTGAGACGTGAGATTACTGCAGAGATGTGTTACTGTGTCAGAGTAAATTTACCTGGAACACAGTAGAAAATGTAAATAATAATAAATAGTTATCTCCTACTAAAAGAAAACACTTTACTTTCAGTGACAGCAGCCCAGTTCATCTAGGAATGACTGAAGTAGTCCTAGGAATGATTAAAGTAATCCTTGGGACGAGTAAAGTAATATCTGATGAGGAGCTGCTACAGTAGAAGGGAAAAAATGAACCTGAGCAGGTTTCTAGGTGCTTTAATTGATGTTACATTTTGCTGTTTCTGAAGCCTTTCAGCTCCACATTTTGGCTGCTTACTATAAAATGATGTAGTTTTTCCTGGTTAAACAGTTAAATAATAATTAAAAAGATTCATAATAAAATCAGATAAAACTCGGATAGAAAAAAATGGATCAACTGAGGTCCATCATGTAATTGAATCTGTTGTAATGTTTCAGTTTTTAGCCATGAAGCTGTGTTCTCTGAGGAAGTCTATTCACCACTTCCTTTCAGTCTCAGATGATCCATATGACAGGATATGTACAGACCTGATGAAAGAAGTCCTCACCCTCGGCTGCTCTTAGTCTTTTATTGCTCATGATGTTTGCAGAATCCTTCATCCTACAGACTGAACCTGCGCTCTGTGTGCTGACGTCAGCTTTTAGCCCGTCCTGCCGACCCGTCAGCTCACCTCATCATCAGGCACATTCAGGCCTTTCTCCAGTTTTTGTGATCATTTTTATCTGACGTGTTACAAGAGAAAAACTCTTTCTTAGTTACTATGGTGACAGTTTCTGTCTCAGCTTTGATTGGTCGCCTGACAAACACAGCAGTGATGACACCAGATTTTATTCATTCAGAGGCTCAAAGATGGCACTGCGCTAAGAGAAGATGGTTTGATTTCTGCATGTTTCTGGACACAAAATATCACAAATTAAAATAGACGCGGCTTAATTTATTGGCTATAAATGTCATTTGATAGCAGAGGTGGGAAAAAAAAAACCTGCATCACATGACTGCAGAACTTTTTGTAGAAGTTCTTCAGCATCAGTAAAATAAGATCCTTTAAGCTTTGTGCAAACAATCCAATCTTTTTCTTCTCTATCAATAATATACAGTCATTTTTGAGCCCGACCACAACTGTGTGCTCAGGTTACCATGGTTACCCCATCAGCCAAGGACATGATTGTGAAGCTGGATCAGGTCTTGTGTGTCTAAGCCCTGATCTAGGTCTAGTAGTAAACGTCAGCGTCCATCGTGTACAATCCGTCGCTGTTGGTTTAGCGTCTTTAAGCTCGTTTAATTTGTGCATTTATCCATATTCTCGTTTAGTGTACACAAGTTCTGGAGGAATAATTTCACCTGAAGCAAGATGTGGAAACTTAGTGTGGCTAAATTTTCCAGTCCAATAAAGAGATGCACCACCGTGGGTTTAACTGTAGGTCATAGATATGTAGAACAGGGTTATTCGCCTAAACAAAAGGCTGTCTGAATTAACGTGTTAATACAAAGACATTAATCTGTAGAATTAACGTGGTAATTATGTTTAACGCATTAACACTTAAACTTATTACTCATGTTATATTAAAACTCTGACGCCTGCAGGTTCCTTTGTTAATACCAAATCCATGTGTCCACTTGAGGCGTGTTTCTCTTGTTTCTTCTCTATTTTCTGATCAGTATTTCCTTCAGAAATCTGCCAGGGACGACCTGCCAGTGCAGCCAAAATGCAACATCTTTCAGTTTTAGTGAAAGTTTTAAGGCGGCGTGGTTCACAGCGGGCTTAAATGCTAAAAACAGCTGAACTTTCTGCCATTAGCAGAGCTGTGCTGCTGCTCAGTTTCAGAGAAATTTGAAGAATCCTTTTGAGGTTGTGAAACCAGAAATTGCCGGATGTAATGATTTTTACTGATAATTTCTCAGATGATGTTGGAAAAGCTTTTGGTCAGAAGTGATGTTAGCATGGTTTGCTGGTCTCTTTCTTGTTTTCTGTGCTTGGCAAACATGCAGGATGTGACGGCTGGCTGCTGTAATCCGTCCACCGGCTCTGCTCCCTTCAAGTCGCTCTCACCTGTCATGTTATTTTGTTTTGTGAAGGATGAATGCCATGTTTGTTTGTTTCACTCAGGCTGGCTTCTTTACATCAGCCAGGCTGGTTGATTAAATGTTAACATTTCTTTTTCTCCTGCAGACTCAGCTGAACATCCTCCTGGACAAGCTCCGCAGCACGGTCAGTACTTCCACCCTGGATGGACAAAGCATCGTGTCCCGCATCAGACGTGATGAATTTCTGATGCAGGTTGTCATTCCTGCTGTCACAGTAATGACTGTTTGGCTTCTCTCTCTCCTCTCATCCCTCCCTCGCTCCTCCAGGGCTCCAGTTTCATCCGGTGCATCAAGCCAAACCTGAAGATGGTCAGCCACCAGTTTGAAGGAGCTCAGATTCTCTCCCAGCTGCAGTGCTCCGGTCAGTTCTTGCTGCAGGTTTCAGGGTATATATCAGGATTATAAATATCAGGAATTTCAATACAGAAATTTACTATATAAGTTGTTGGGATTTTATAATAATAATAATAATAATAAATCTTTATTTGTATAACACTTTTAAAAAACAAGGTTTACAATGTGCTGAACAGCACACAGCAAAGTAAAGGTAATAAAATCAATAAAGAAAAGACACATGCATGAGTACATTTAGACAAACAGACAGAAGTCTGACAATAAATAAGTCAGAAATAAAGTAAATAAGTAAATAAATCTGTTATAAAAAGGCCAGTCGAGTGTGTTTTAAGAAGTGACTTAAAAGATGAAACTGATTTTAAGGTACTGATAACAGTTTTTTCTTTTCTGAATTTCAAAAACATCTTTGTTATATGTTGAATTTTAACCCGGTCAGGAAACCTCAGCTTACTTCACTTAACGATATTTCTATTGTTTAATTAGGTGGTTGAGCCCCAGAGAAGAACATTTACATGTTTATATTCAGTTTTTATTTGTGTTTATTTTCCCCGCCTGCTGATGTGGTCAGAGTTTAACAGAAAGTGTGCAACTTAAACTCACGATACTCTGCTTCCTCTTTAATTAATCACCAAATAAATAATTCTGCATCCATTTGCTCGGTGTTACGGATAATTAGATTAATTTCCCACAGGACGCGTACAGAGATTTAATCATGTCTTCTAGAGAGTCTGAGGAAACAATGCATGCTGGGAAGTCTGTTAATCATGTTGCTTTAAAAAGAGGAATTCATCTCAACATATTAAATCAGAGGTTAGAAATGATCCCAGCATCTTTTTAAAAGTTTTATTCTGATTCATTTGACTGAACCTCGTGTGATTATTAACAGGATAACGGCACATTTTCACCTTTCATCTTCATTTTTTGTCTATAGGTTGTAATCCCTGTTAACAGAATAAAATCTGAATCGATGTGTTCTGCTCACAGCTCAGCACCTGAACCCACCTCATCAGCTGGACCACTCTTATTATTTATCTGGGGAACCAGTCGTGTTGTGTCCTGGCAAAACTGCTTCGTTGCTGGTTCGATGAAAATCAGAATGCACCAAGATGACGTTTATTACACTTTCCACGCGCCTCACTTCCAAACAAATACGTTTGTTTGTTTAATTAATCTAAATTATAGTTTACAGCACCACAGTTTTTATGGAAAAAATAAAAAGTTTACTTTTTGTCAAGTAGATTTTCCCTTGGTACCAAAACATTCACAGAAATGTCAATTATTTGACTGGACGGATGGATGGATGGATGGGTGGGTGGATGGGTGGGTGGACGGATGGATGGACGGACGGATGGATGGGTGGGTGGATGGATGGATGGATGGATGGATGGATGGATGGATAGATGGGTGGATGGATGGGTGGATGGATGGATGGGTGGATGGATGGATGGATGGGTGGGTGGATGGATGGGTGGATGGATGGACGGATGGATGGGTGGGTGGACAAATGGACGGACGGATGGATGGGTGGGTGGACGGATGGATGGACAGATGGATGGGTGGGTGGATGGATGGATGGATGGATGGATGGATAGATGGGTGGATGGATGGATGGATAGATGGGTGGATGGGTGGATGGATGGATGGATGGATGGATAGGTGGGGAGGGTGGATGGATGGATGGATAGATGGGTGGATGGATGGGTGGATGGGTGGATAGATGGATGGGTGGGTGGGTGGATGGATGGGTGGATAGATGGGTGGATGGATGGATGGATAGGTGGGGAGGGTGGATGGATGGATGGATAGATGGATGGGTGGGTGGGTGGGTGGATGGATGGGTGGATAGATGGATGGATGGGTGGGTGGATGGATGGATGGGTGGGTGGATGGATGGATAGATGGGTGGATAGATGGATGGGTGGATGGGTGGGTGGATGGATGGGTGGATAGATGGATGGATGGGTGGGTGGATGGATGGATGGGTGGGTGGATGGATGGATAGATGGGTGGATGGGTGGATAGATGGATGGGTGGATAGATGGATGGGTGGATGGGTGGATAGATGGATGGATGGGTGGGTGGATGGATGGATGGATAGATGGGTGGATGGATGGATGGATGGATAGATGGGTGGATGGATGGGTGGATGGGTGGATAGATGGATGGATGGATGGGTGGACGGGTGGATGCTGTGAAATGCTACAACTGAATTTACATTAAAAACAGAAAAGATGAACACTCACCATCAGAGATAGAAAGAAGTTTTAGGAATAAAACGGTTTAAAAAGTAATAAAATGGAGAATAAATAAAACCTAATTAAACTCAAGTGTGCGCTGACTCCGAGCTTGACAGGGAGAGTCGTGGTGTGGTTGGTAAGTGCCTCTTCTGTCAGCATAAATCACTTCTCCATCTGATTGGAGGGATCTCCAGGTGTGAAAACAACGGAACATTGGTTCATGTCTGAATCCACCCTGAAAAGCTGCATCCAGTCCGGGTGCCAGTGGTGGACTGGTGGAGTCTTTTCACCCACAGCTCACAGATAAACCTGTAAGCATGACGGCAGCACATCCGAACAAACTCTCTCCGATGTCTCAGGCTTAAAGCCAACCCTGCTGTGAGTTGGATGGAGATGAAATTCCAGGTGGAGTCGATGCTGCAAACGTGTCGTGATAAACAAGAAGAGTTCATGTTCAGGTCGTTGGCTTGAAGCAAAAATAAACCCACCTACACCTGCACAAAAACACAAGTTCTCTTCATCTCCTGATTTGTGGGAATCCTCTAAATTTAAAACAATAGAGCAGAGAAATGAGTCGGATCTCTTTAAACATGTCAAACGATGGTTTAAACACAAAGTTTTATAATGGCATGCTATTATTTCATTTTATTATAAAATTTCTTTAGTTAAAAAGTTATTTATTATAAATTATATAGCTTCATAGCATTATTACCTCGGCTCTGTCTACCTTTCGTTTCCTTTTATTGCTGATGGAAACCTAAAAATGTAACTTGAGCACTTTTGCTACGAGGCTAATAACAGTTAATGTCTAAAACCAGTTAATTTATTATTAAATAAATGCTTCTAATAGTGTATTATAACATTTATTACATAAATCTTTTAATAGTATTTGAAAATGTAATTGTGTAATTATTTGATTTTTATATTTTACATAATACACATTTTGTGTAATGCATATATTTTATTTATTTTATTACCAAATATGCATCTTTATTTTTAACTGTAAATAATATAATAATAATCCAAAACTTTAGTCTCTTCTGCTTCGTCATTCAAAGCAAATCAAATTTTATTTATAGAGCGCTTTTCATGCACAAACCAACACAAAGTAATTTACATAATAAAAACAAATTATGCAAATTAAAAACAAACTTTAAAAGCCTTCACACACCCGAGTATATAACAGGAAATTAAAACACACCTCATTGTAGTCTCTTTCACACAGTCTCACACACGTAAACACACACACACACATACAAACAAAGCGCATGTACCCTCCCCCCACCCGCCCAGACCCCATTCTGCTCCAACATGAACTCCCATCCCTCGTTACCGTCTCTGAACTGAATGTAAAAACATCAGTCGATGGAAACATCCGGCTCGACTGCTGTGAGGAAACGGGATCTAGTTACACCAGCAGCCAGCCCACCCATAACCACAGAGGGCGCCACCACAGGAACCACCCAGGTCTGGGCAGGCTGGGTCCACACCACAGCCACAGGGCTGCAGTGCAGGACCCCCAGTCACCCAGACAAGGGCAGTCACCATGGCAACAACCCCGCAGATGGAGCTACCGGTGTGAAGGATCCCCTGGAGGAAACACTGGAGTTAAACAGTTAAAACAAGATTAAATATACTTAAAAACAACGAGAACTGATAACAGACCAGAATAAAAGTACAGATAACGGAGTTCAAGAAAAAAATAAAGTAAAATAAAATAAAACTTTACTTGGGTAAAACAAAACAATAAATTGGAGAGCCACATAAATAGGTGGTATTCAAAATAAAAAGAGAAACGTATGATTAAATAAGTATAAATCTAAACAAATAAAATTCAGCTATAAGCTAAAAAGAAAGCTTCGAGCCTGTTTTTAAAAAGGTTCTCTGCAGGCTGGTCCACAGTCCAGGCCCGTAGCGGTGGACCGAGGCCCCACCACAAGTCTCGGTTCTGACTTTGGGAACAACGAAGAGGCCGGTACCAGAGGATCTCAGGGTCTGCGAGGGTTCATAACTTAAAAGCATGTCTGATAAGTAAGAAGAGCATTAAGAATTTTATAAAAACTAAACAAACCTAAAAATCCGTTTAACAGGTTATAATGAAAAGTCAGCTTGATACAGTCATTTCTCATGTCTTCACCGGTCAGCTTCATGGCCGTTAAAGCGTCGACGAGCGTCATCCTGCAGACGTCAGCATGTCAGATTTGTTCAGCATAAAATCCTTTTCACTCATATTAGATGTTTAAAACATGGAGACAAAAACATCCTAAATACTGTATGTGAGATGCAGGCGGATCAGGAAGCATGAGGAAGCTGAAGCCTCCACCTCATGCTTCCTCCTGTTTCTGCAGGTATGGTGTCGGTACTGGACCTGATGCAGGGCGGCTTCCCCTCCAGAGCTCCTTTCCATGAGCTCTACAACATGTACCAGAAGTACATGCCTCCCAGACTCACCCGCCTCGACCCTCGCCTCTTCTGCAAGGTGAGTCCTCCTGCACACGCCGATCAGGCTCAGATCTCCACGTCCAGGACTTTTTCTCTCATTGGTGATGTTTTCGTTTGTCTTTTCTGGATGGAAATCTCATTTCCTTCAGCTTCTTTCTTCCAGTTTCTGTCTGTCTTCTTTTTATTTCTTCATTCATGTTGCTTTGAGTTTTCAGTCCTGATGCCTCCTTCCTGCATGTTAGACCTAGATCTTCCTCCACTCGGCTTAATGAGGAGTTGTAAACATGTTTCCTGTCAGTCAGCTGCAGATCATCAAGGTTTTTGTGTGTTTATTTTTGTTTTCCAGCTGAGTTACTGTGTGTCTTGTATGTTTGTGTTGCAGGCTTTGTTCAAAGCTCTGGGACTGAATGAGAACGACTACAAGTTTGGACTAACTAGAGTGTTTTTCCGCCCTGGGAAGGTGAGACTTTACGAAAAGCTGCTCTATTCCTCCCCCTCCCCCTGCTTCACACTGGCTAAAACAAGCCGTGTTCCCTGAAAGCAACACAATAGAGCCACAGGAAAGTGCATTAGTCATTTTGGCTGCTGAGGTGAGATGAGATTTCTGAGAGAAGTGGAGCTAACAGATGTGGGTTTTTATTCCTCTGCCAGATGAATAATTCATCACATTTGGGTTAGACATGTTCTCACTAAGGGGGCTTTGTGAAGTACCTGTTTGTTGCAGCACACTGTGCAGGACACACACTCTCACACTGTAGATTTGACACCCAGAAAGAAAACACATGCCAGCTCTCTGTTTGCCAAGCCTGCCTCAGAAACCGGTTTTAATGCTGCAGCTTCTGGAGTTTCACAGATCCAGAACTGGACTGCTTGTTAGGAAACAGACACAGAAATGATGAAAAATGATTCATGACTTCATCTCGGGAGCAGCGGCGGGCTCCAGGTTTGGGAGTTGGAGGTTTCATCAAATGTCAGCTGCTCCGTCACAAACCAGCAGACTTTCTGATCGGAGGTTGCGTCAGACAGTGTTTGGGAGCGCAGCGAGGGTCCGTCACCTTATCACCGACCCAGCACGAACAATGAGGAGAAACTCGGTTAGATCAACACTTCCAGCTTCCAGTCACATCCCTGTGAAATATGAACAGCTCAGGTCCTCTACCAGAGTCCTGGGAGCTTGAGGGTCCTCCAGTATCTTAGCTGTTCCTAGGACTGCTCTCTTCTGGATGGAGATGGTTCTCCAGGTATCTGATGGAGCCACTTCTCCAGTGTGGGGGACACGGCCCCCAATGCTCCGATGACCACTGGTACTACTGCTGCCTTCACCTTCCAGGCTTTCTCCAGCTCTTCCTCGAGTCCTTGGTATTTTTCCAGGGTGTCGTGTTCCTTCTTCCTGATATTTCCATAGTCGGTGTTGGCTACATCCATCACTACTTCTTCCCTTTGCTGCTTATCCATGATCACAATGTCCAGTTGGTTGTGCCACCCCTTTTCCTGGTCAGGGCTCCTTCCTGGTCCCCCATCAAAACTTTTCTAGACCCACCCTGCATATCTGGAGTATAAATCCATCTATCTTCATAGAGGTGTGCATGGCTGTCTTAAATTTTACAGCTGTGGCTGCCGTAGACACAAACAGGAACAGAACAGCGACGTTTGTGCAAAACTACTGAATGTTTTTTTTAATTCGGGAAGTTCGGGCGTTAAACCCTCTAAAGAAGAAGAGCATATATATATATACACATATATATATATATATATATATATACATATATATATATATATATATATATATATGTATATGTGTGTATATATATATACACACACATATATATATATGTGTGTATATATATATATACATATATATACACACATATATATATGTGTATATATATATGCATATGTGTGTGTGTGTATATATATGTATGCACACACAAGTACACAAAAAACTTTTCATCACAATAAAAAATCATAATAAAAAGTCATCTTAAAATCATGTAAAATAACTAAATGAACAGTCTAGAGGAGTTAAAAGTTACGCTGTGGATTTCAAGCATAGAGAAAAGAAATGTTTTAAGCCTGGATGTAAACGTGTCCACATGTAATCAGCGCTGAGGAGAGAATTGATCTTCCTGAAACTCGTTAATCATGTCAGATAAGTGCCGCCGCCTGGCCGTGTGCAGCTCCTTGTTAGAAGCACGCACGCTTTGTCTGAACAACTCAGTCAATTTGAAGTCGGTTTTCCTCCTTGTGTTCAGCTTTCCTGCGTTTCATGGTGGTTTCTGTTTGCTCTGGTGCTTCTGATTCTCATCAGTGCAACAGCATCCATTTCTGTTGAGATGTTTGAGTTAGAATCACGATGACTTGAAAAGGCTGACCCACCTGCAGAGGACACGCTGCATTACAAAGGGATTTATTTTATTTTTTATTTCTTTTTTTATTTTATTAACATATTTTATTCCTTAACAACATGTAGATGACAACACGACTCTAGACATCCGTCTTATGTACGGCAATATAGAAAGAAAAAGAAAAAACAGCCAAATGAAAAAAAAAAGAAAGAATAATAAAATAAATAGAAATTAGGGATTGTTTGCAGCCATGATGGACAAAGTAACGCTTTATGAGGCAGAAGGATGTTTGAGTCGAAGTAACGTCGCTGACTGATGCTTTTATGTAACAGAGAGAAAACGCCTCAGTAACGAATCACAGATGCTGAAACGTTTCTGGTTTGTGTCCAGTTTGCAGAGTTTGACCAGATCATGAAGTCGGACCCGGACCACCTGGCCGAGCTGGTGAAGAAGGTCACCAAGTGGCTCATCCACAGCCGCTGGAAGAAGGTCCAGTGGTGCGCGCTGTCCGTCATCAAGTGTAAGCATCTCTCCCGAAAACCGTCTCAGAGCTGATCTGAGTCAGGACAACAGTGAAGGAAACGTCTCCAGATAAACGAAGTTCAATTTTCAGCTTTGGCTGATGTTTAAGCTGATATTGTGTTATTTTAATAAATATGAATAAACTGGATGAATTCCTGCAGTTTAGTCCAAAATCTGATTATCTTACTACAATCTTAAAAATACTTTAAATGAGTTCAGGTTTCACAGATTAACTGAGATCAAGCGTGATGTGCTTTTTAAGCTCAGACGTTAAAGGAGAAGTTGTCTTTTTTTGTGTTCAGAGATGACCCTGTTCTGATTTATTTGTCATGACTTAACCTTGATCTTGACCATCAGATTCTGAATAAATTAACACAGACGATAAACCAGTAAAATCTGCATTTTATTAAAGAATCAGGCGGCTGGACTGACGTCTCGCTGGGTTCCAGGATCGGTTTTATTTAGATTAAATCAGGTTTCAGGTCGTCTGTCGCTCTGTGATCACTCGGTGAGTTAAAAATCAGCTCTGAACGCCACCGACGTCTAAAAGTTCCATCACCAACGTGTAACTGAAAACATCGTCATGGAGTCGCTTGCACGATGCTTCAGAAGCTTGTTGTAGTTGGTGTGTGGCTCTTCTGGGATTCGGCACACATGACTGATGCAGAAAATGAAGAATCATTCCTGCTGGACTCCAGCTGCCCAGCGCGCACCCTGAGAGCTCATCACTCTCAGATCTGTGCAGACGGACACGATGGAAACCGATCATGCAAACAGAAGATGGATCTGTGTGAGAGACGGCTGGCTTTAACACTCGGGGGCCTCGTGGATGGAGCAGCTCAAACCAGGGTTGGTGAGGAGAGCTGGTGTCAATCACTGCAGGCGGCCATCACAACATGTCTGCCGCTCCGTTTGCTCCCATCTGCCTGAACCTTTTCTCTTTTTCTGCTCATTAATCCACCACTCCACCCTTCCTCCCTGTCCTCTGCGTGCCTTCTGCATTTCTTTCTTCTCATTATCAGTTTGAAAATGAGCTTTGTTGGGACAAATTGAACAGAAGTCTCTGCTGTGAAGCATAACAGGGCATCCCATTTAACCTGAGTACGTCTGTGAGGTGTGTAATGTTGCAGCTGCAGGACTGAAGGCAGACCCGTACGAGCAGCGTCCGCCTCGCCGCTCTGCCAACGCAGCCGTTAATTCATCATCCTGTTATTGTACAAGTCCCACATTCTGAGGTCATAACCAGATGAAATGAGTTTGGCAGCGAGCGTAGATGTTATCGATTTCTGTCTCTATTTCTCTTTCACAAGTCATCTCTCCTCCTCCACCTCGTTTTCCTCCTCACTTTTTCATTTTCTCACTTCAGTCCAAGTCAGCCTTCCCTCACCAGGAGGAGGAGGGGGAGGAGGAGGAGGAGGAGGAGGAGGAATCATCCCTGTTGTCAGATGGATGACAGTGAACCACAAACGGTGGGCAGACTTAGACCTTCTGCCCCGGGCCTCAGGATTTCAGACCAGTGTCAGCTCAGTGAAACTGGAATCATAAAATCCTGGTTTTATAAGTCAGTTTACATCAAGATGACGTCTGAGGAGAATCCAGCTGGACTTGCATGGACCAGGACCTCCTGCAGTATCGGACATATTTAGTGAAATAAGCTGATTCCCCTCTGGTTCTTCTATGCTGGACGAGGCCAGTGGTCCCATGAAACGTCCGGATCCAATGACTGCTGTGCATCCAACCTCACTGACAGTCAGACCTCTTTTAAGGGTCAACTGAAAATCATTTTTTATTTGAATGAAAACTGAAAAACTAATAAGAGAAAAACCGGCATGACACGTTCCTCAGTAAAGTTTTCTTTATGACTTCAGACGTTGGATCAGCTGTTAGTCTGATGCTCATGGAAACATCAGATCAAAGAAAATCAAACTTTTAGATAAAAAAGACCTAAATTATTAACATGAGAAACTTTGTCAAGAGACGGATGATTGTCCAGGACCAACATGCCTCTGGAACTGGCTCCCGGTGTTCAGACCTTGGACTGATCAGAGGGGAAATCCACCCCCCAAATCAGTTTTGGCTTTTAAGGAACAAAGAATGTATATTCCAAAGATTAACCGATAAGTTTTCTTCATTTTTTTCTTAATGTTTTTATATTTATCTAGTTGTTTTTGCTGTTTTTAATTCCGTGTTTCATGCCGGGAACAGAAGTTGCTAATTAGCTGCATGCACGGTTCTTCCTTTAAATGATGTAAAGAAGCCGTGTTTTATACGTTTGTCCCTGTTGAATATTTTTACATAAAGTCTTTTCTATTTATTTTATCCAGCCACTTCTGGGTGTCTTTAGGTCTATAACTGGTGAAACCTGCTGGATGTTTCTTCATCTTCAGCCTCAGACTGAACGCTTTCCTTGGTTTCACCAGGTTTTAGCTTGTGTGTGTCTGACTTGCTTTTCCTCCCTGAGATTTGAGCATCTCCTGTTTCTGTCCTTCACAGTGAAGAACAAGATCTTGTACCGAGCGAACGCCTGCATCATGATGCAGAAGACTGTTCGAATGTGGCTCTGCAAGAAGAAACACAAACCTCGGTGGGTTCCCCTTCCTTCTTCATTCTCCCCTCTTTTAAATCTCTTCTTGCTGTTTCATCTCATCATTTTTTCTGTTTTTATTTTCAACCCTTTTATTGTAATTTGTCTTCTTTTTCCTCTCAGTCATCAGATTAATTTTTCTCTCATCTCAACGTCTCTACAAACTCCTCCTCCTCGTCACAGTCCCCTACATCTTCTTCTCCTCACTTCTTTATCCTCATCTTCCTCCTCCTCCTTCAATATTTCTCTTTTTCTGTCTGTTACACACACACACACACACATTTCACCTTGGGGACGGTTGCCTGGCAACACATGCCTTTATGCTAATTACCTGTGATATTTTGATTGTAAACAACTGCGACCCCCGGGCAGGTGAGAGCAGGTGAGGAGGAAAATGGAAGATGCAGGTGAGGAGGAGCATTTTTTCTCCTCTGTGGGGGTTTTTGTGTGATCTGGCAACCTGCTGGTTCATTCTAACAGGCTGCTGAGATGAGGTGGAGTGTGTGATGGAGGCGCCTGGGAGGAGCGTTAATAGCCTGCAGAGTTCCAGTAGAAACTGAGATCTAGTGACGTGAGGAAGTGACAGACGTGAGCGGAGCAGAAAAAGTTGGTCCAAACTAAGATGTGGGTTATTAGCCGTAGTAATTAGCATTCAGAGCGGAAGGTGCTTTGGCTTCCAAAGTTCCCTCCTTGTTAACGAGTTGGAAGCTTTTCATTGGGATCTGGACGGATCTCAGCGGTCTCAGTGACATTTCCATCCCCTCATTAAAGCTGCCGTACGGCCTCTCTGCGACCGGCGTCCACCTGCTCCGACTCCTCACAGCTGATTACAAAGATAAGCGTTCTCCTCCTCGTCTTTTCACCCCATTTCACATTTCAAGTTATTTCTGCAGCTGCTCAAACAAACGAGAGGGAATCACTTTTAAAGATATTTTTTATTGCTTTCTCAAACATGACACCAAATTCTAAAAACAAGTCGAATAAACAGGGTCCAACTTTCATCTCTGCTACGTTTCCTTGAAAAAGAAGAACTTTTTTCTTTAGATGGTGATATATGTCCTGAACTTAACGTAGCAGTTCCACACTCTGTAGTTTAGTAAGCCGATGTTAAAAACTCTTACTGAGATTTACTGCAACGTTAGCATGAATGGAAGCCAAAGCAAAGCTGAGCTCCAGGATGGAAAAAATAGAAACAAAGCAGAGTTCAAACATTGTGACTAAAAGTTAATGTTTTAAACACAGAAACGTCCAGTTTCCCCACTTCACTGGGAGAAAATCGTTATGAGGCGGAAGAGTGAACCACAGATTTATAACTATGTGGTATGAAACGTCCAACTGGACATCGATGGTATGAAGCCATCAAACCTTCCTCCTGGTCTTTGGTTTCTCTGGACAACGCCACCCCCAGTCCCACACCCGAACCCCACAAGCTTAACCTTAAACATTGCAATCATTTTTTTATTGAAAACTTTATTTTAATCATTTTTGCCGGACTCGATTTGACGCAAAGAGGAAAAAATCCTGTGATTTTTACACCATATGCAAACATACAAAGATTAAAAAACATCTTTTCAAGCTAAACTAATCCAGAAAGATTGATGTAAGTGGATGTAGAAAAGCAGGGATGCTGAATGTTAAATGTTTAATCCCTCCATCCGTGTTTGTGTCTTAGCATCGATGGCTTGGTCAAAGTGCGTAACCTGAAGACGAGGATGGGCCGCTTCAACGAGGTGGTGGCCGGCCTGAAGGAGGGCAAGCAGGAGATGAGCCGGCAGGTCCAGGATCTGGAGGCCACCATAGACGCCCTGATGGTCAAAATAAAGGTGGGTGGACGTTTACGTCTCCTTTTGTTGAGCTTAGATGGAGACATACTGAACATGTCAGGAGTTTAGTTTGAAAACTGCAGCTCAGTGGACATGATGGACAGAATGACACCAAACTGGTGCTGTTTGACGGACAGCTGGTAGAATTAGACTCTTCATGGTAAAACTTGGACATGCAGGCATCCGTATTGTGATGCATTTATTTAATCTGAGACCTGAAAGACTGATGGATTGTCCGACTTCTTCTTATAATTCATGTATCACCTTTAAAACTTGACATAAAAACGCTGCAAACAGCTGCCACATTACAGGGAAAACGGCAAGTAAAATGTAGGAACACTAAAGAAAAACAGGAAACATCACAAGACGGAGCAAAGCCGAGGTCTAAAACTGGAAGTCAGACATAAAACCATCCTGGAAGGAAAGTAAATCTTCAGTTTTGTTGTAAAACACACAAGAGAAGTTCAGAAGAACAGAACAGGCTCCAGAGGAAGACTGGTCCAAAGGCTGGGACCAAATGCTGATTTCAGCCAATCAGCTGCGCAGCGTGGAGCATTTACGAGGCCTGAGTAACAATCATTAGACACACAGCTGGATTTGTGGATCAGGTGTCTTAAAGGAGCATAACTAAGTCAGATAAGAAGCTACACCTGAGAGCTGCTCGGACAACCTAACAAAGCCCCAGACAAATGTAAAGGAACTCAAATGGAAATTTCAGCATGTGGTGCATGAGAAATATCAGTAACTCCCCGTTTACATGACGAAGCTGAGACAGAAAAAGAAAAGTTTGGAGTTTGGAGGTCTGCAAATATTTGAGAACGGGTTCCAGAGTGACATTTTCTCTGGAAGGTGAAACCCAAGGTAAATCCTGTCTGAGGCGACGATGACAACTGTTACATCATCTTTACACCCACCAACAGCACGACAACAACAACAATGGCCGACCTCCATCTTCTGTTTGTGCTGCTCAGTCTTTAAAAGTTATTTAGAAGACACAGTCAGTGCAGACACAGAGATTACATGTGCTAGATAACCACCGTCTTCAGGTCTGATGAGGATGTTGTTCCTTACAGGCCTGGCGTGCACACTACGTTTCCAGTCCACCTAGGCTAAATAAAACACAGCTTTTGCGCTTCTAGTAAAACATGAGCAGGTTTGTACAAATATCAGTGGCAAACGATGATCAACACTTCAACAAGCCCCCCCAAAAAAATCAGCCATCAAGCACCCATCCTGAGCTGCAAGAGGCAACAGTGGAAAGGAAAAACTCTCTTTTAACAGGAAGGAAAACCCCGGCAGAACCAGAACCAGAACCTGGCTGAGGAAGGGCGGCCATCTGTCTGGACCGCTTGGGGTGGAGAAGACAGCAAAGAGAGACCAACAGGCCTTCAACTTTTATCCAGGAAAACCTGCTGAGAGGAGAAATATGCTAATGATGCCGGTACTGTCATATGTTTCTACATGGAAGATGAGGAGCAGAGAGATGAAGAGGAAGAGCCTGGTGCATCATGGGACATCCCTCAGTAGTCTCAGCCTATGGCAGCATAATGAAGGGATGGCTAACCACCACTAACCATAAGATTTATCAGAAAGGAAGGTTTTAAGCCTGATCTTAAATATAGAGGGTGTCTGCTGGGCCTGATAGCCGAAGGCTCCGCCCATGGGCGTCGCACCTGTAGGGGATGTGGGTGTGTTGAAACATTGTGAGAGGGTCCAACACCCACACTTATTGTGTTGTTTGTTTGTTTTTTTTACCTTTGGGCAGTTTTGTGCGAACGTTGCTGCTCCTGTCGCTCCCTGTCTCTCCGTCAGCCTACTCCTCCATCACCTGTAGCTCCTCGAATCATGACGTGGCTGTTGTGATCAGCTGATCAGCTTTTCTGCCACAAGTTCTGTCTCTTGTTTACCACTCAGCTCGTGTTGAGGAGGAGGAAACTAGCAGGATGTTCATGTGAAGTTTTTATCTGTTACACTAACTTCTCCTCCATCCCCCCCGCCGCCATCTTTTCCCTGCAGAGGAGCTGATTGGTTGTGAGTCTGAGAGAAATCGTTGGGTTAACAGGGACAAACGCTGCTGGAAGGACTCCGAACCAGCGGCTGCCATCGTGTCAGGCTTTGTTGTCGAGTAACTGACGGTCGGAGGAGAAAGGTTGCCGTGACAGCAGATGTGTATGAATATTAATGAGCTGTGAGATGACAGCATGCTTCGCTCCTCAGGTTTTACACCTCCGTCCTGCTTGTGTCTGTCAGATGACAGATGAACATACAGCGACAGTGAACTGTGGGAACCTGCAGCATCTCAAGCTGACGTGGATGTCAAGACCGAAGCAGCATCCATCTGCAGCTCCTACACAGACGTTTTGACCAGAAATGAACCAACTAATGGTGCCTCAGGAAAAGCTCATGAACTCCAGCTGGATGTCGTGTGTTGGTAAAGTCTCTATTGGAGTGTAGGAATCCATCAGAAACCACTTAAATGTATTTATTTTATATTTTTAGGGATTTTACAACATGTGATACAGATGTTAACATTTAGTGTGACCTTTTTTCAGCCGTTATTACAGTCCAGCAGGAAATTTAGGTCACCGTTTTTCAAACGGGGTACATGTACATGTTGGGGTGCTTTGAGGTTAAAAGAATACCAACAATAGCATCCATGTAAAATTGACTTATCCTGTAATTTAAAAAAATATCCATCCATCCATTTTCTTGCCGCTTATCCGTGGGCGGGCCGTGGGGGCTGCTGCCTAAGCAGCCATATTTGCCAGCTTTTCCGGGACATCCCGAGGCGTTCCCATGTAGAGGGTGGGGGCATTGTTCATGATTGATCCATCATCTTCCGGTCTCCACCACTTCCACCGGCTCAGACTGTGGCCCATGGAGAGTTTGTTTCTCTGCCACCATGATGCTGCTGGAGGCGGTTCTCTTCACACCAGGCTACAAAGTCCTGTTAAATTCTCCGTACTCCTTCTCATCACCGCTGTTTGTCGGCTATGAGCAAAGTTCACAGCGGAAACCTTTAGTTTCACACCCCCAGTTCTCATTTATCTGTCTACATTTCCAGCAAAGATGGCGTAATTACGTTTTCCCTGCAATTAACGTCATCCTCAGCATTCAGATACCCCAGCTCTACTAAATAAAACAAGTCAAATTTCAATGGGAACTATTTTATCTTATAATTATTAAGCTCTTGAAAATAACATTTTATTAATGAGCAGTTCCAGAATAGATGAAATTAGTCGGCTTTAGTCGCCCCACGTTGTCTCCAGCACGTTTCCACATGAACTCCCTTCAGGATGAGGAGCTCGTCCCCGTTCTTCCACGCTGTGAAGACGCTGAGAACCGCTTCCGTTTTATTTATCTTGTTCCAGCTCTTACACACAGGTTTCTCAATGCTTTGTGTTGGTCAGGTGACCACCATGACCCGGCTGGACATCGACCACGAGTACCAGGCCCTGGTGACCCGGTCAGAGCAGCTGCTCACCTCCATGCAGAACAAGAAGAAGGAAGAGGAAGAGCGTGAGCGGCTGCGACGCATCCAGGAGGAGATGGAGAAGGAGAGGAAGAGGAGGGAGGAGGAAGAGCAGCGCCGCAAGCAGGAGGAGGAGGACAGGCGACTGTAAGTGGGAGGGGGGCAGAGGAGGGGGGTGTTCAGGTTGGAGGTTTTCTGTCTGAAACTAAAACACAGGAAAACTGCTGCAGTGGTTCGTTTACATGGTGGGAAGGAGCATAGTTTCCTTTATGTTAAAAAATAGCTACAGACAAAGAGACAGGAAGACAGACAGAGACAGAAAGACAGACAGACAGACAGACAAATAGACAGACAGACAGAAAGACAGAGACAGACGACAGATAGACAGAAAGACAGACAGACAGACAAATAGAGAGACAGAAAGACAGAGAGACAGACGACAGATAGACAGACAGACAGACAGAAAGACAGACAGACGACAGATAGACAGACAGACAGAAAGACAGAGAGACAGACGACAGATAGACAGAAAAATAGACAGAAAGACAGACAGATTGTCTTTCTGTCTATCTGTCTGTCTATCTGTCTCTCTGTCTGTCTGTCTGTCAGACTATTTGTTTTCTATTATTTAACTCTAGCCCCAGTGGTTTTTAACTCTTTAAAGCCTGACCCAAGAAAAAATAGGAAGAAAATTAAATAATTTTTGTCCCCTTAACAAAATGTAAAACCAAATAAGAAAATAATTTTTGTATATTTAATCTTATCGTGTCAAAATGATTGTAGTGCAAAAGGTGTCCACCAGGGGGCAGAAGACAAGTATTAGATAGCACACAACTGGGTTTTCAGCAAGCTTTTTACCATAATGTGATGCAAAAGGTCTCAGAAACTGTTTGTATGTGTCTGCATACAGCCTTAATCAGCCTCATTAAACCAGAGCTTTCCCAGAAAAATGAGTCATGGACCCTCATCGTTGATCCAAACAGACACACCTGACAGCTTAAACTCACTTTTTCTTCCACATTGTTGTCAACATGATGTTAGACAAACACACTCATGTTACCTCAGGTGGTAAACACACACACACACACACAATTTTAGACCCACAAAAATAACTCTAAGTCCCAAAATCTCCAAACACATGACTCTTTATTAGAGAAAATGAAGATTAAAACTTGTTTTGCTCTTTTTTCTTCCCTAAATGTCGAACTGAATGAAGAGAGGTTCTGAATTCATGTTGTACTCCATCCCGGGTTTAATGGCCGACCGGGTGGAGCATCTTTAGGAGGACTGATGGGAGCCATCATGTCCGTCACAAACCACTGCACGCTAATATCAGACATTAGATGTGACAGCCCACATTTTATGGCTCACTTTGCCTTCACTTTATTCTCCTCCTCTGGCGAGTTCTGAACCCCCAGGACTCATGTGAAGGTCATAGACTGGCAGCCATGAGAACAGGGGAGCGACGGCGCTCTCACCACACACTTCACATCATAAAGCCTGTTTTACAGACGCCGTCCTTTCATCCTACATCTGTAATCCTCACGTTACTCACAGCGGCTGTTAAGAGCCGTCGCCCACATGAGATTTCACTCCTGAGGCTTTAAATTCCTGCAGCCCTGCAGAGGGCTGTGCTTCCCCTTCTGCCAGCTGTTTGATTTTAGCGTCTCTCTGCGTGTGCTGCAGCAGAACGACCTTCGATCTGTCCATGCCCACCGAGTACAGTCCGAGGGTAGAAAAGTACGCCGCTTCAGCACTCTGATCGTTTTCCTCTGAGCGTTTTCCTCTAAAGAACAGAGCAGAAATGACCAATAATTCAGCTTTATTTGTATCACCATGATTCACAGCAGAGTCCAGTTATTACCCAGTCACTCCCAGCTGATTACATAATCCTTATTCATAATAATTCTCTTCATACTGATGAAACAAACTGATCAATTCATGAGGTTTTTCTTTCTCTGCAAAGCCTCCATCTCTCCATCTATCCGCTCACGCTCATCTTCTTTTCTTTGCTGTCTTCAGGAAAGCAGAGATGGAGCTGAAGAGGAAGCAGGAAGAGGAGGAGAGGAAGAAGAGGGAGGAGGAGGAGAGGCGGCTGCAGGTGAAGAGGATTCTGTTGGTTTTAGTTGTTTCAGGCAGTAAAGGGTTTGGATCTGGACGCGGATCAGTTCGGT
>NC_055703.1:27574059-27671559 GCF_017639745.1 Melanotaenia boesemani | reverse complement strand
CTAAGACTGCTGGCTCCCAAATAACCGCTAACGCTAAGACTGCGGGCTCCCACAGTAGCTGCTAGCGCTAAGACTGCGGGCTCCCACATTAGCAGCTAGCGCTAAGACTGCGGGCTCCCAAATTAGCAGCTAACGCTAAGACTGCGGGCTCCCACATTAGCAGCTAGCGCTAAGACTGCGGGCTCCCACATTAGCAGCTAGCGCTAAGACTGCGGGCTCCCACATTAGCAGCTAACGCTAAGACTGCGGGCTCCCACATTAGCAGCTAGCGCTAAGACTGCGGGCTCCCACATTAGCAGCTAACGCTAAGACTGCAGGCTCCCACATTAGCAGCTAACGCTAAGACTGTGGACTCTGTCATTGTCAACAAACACCAAATCTTTTGAAAATAACAGGAAGTGACATCACCACGCAAGTATGTATTCCCAAATAAATCCGATAATGGACTGGTTAATGTAGACAACGATCTTTTGAATATGGTCTTTCAGGAGTGCATGTAGATGCGTCAGTAATCTGATTACTCCCGGATATCTTATGGTCATATAAACAGGACTCAAAGAAAATGACTTTCGTCCAATCAGCTTTCAGCTTTTACTCCCTGTTTGGCCCTCTTAAATACATCACCATGGTGACGCCCAGATGGTGAACTGCAGACTTCAGAGCTGCTGCTCAGAAAATGGCTGCAGGAGTTGAACTGGTCCAACCCACCAGTTTTTTTTAAATCTTTAGGGCAACATGATCCCTGTTTGAACAGAAAAACCAAACAATCTTTTAGTTATTCCTTTTTCCTCATATTTTCTTTCTTATTGAACCTGTTTTTCGTCTCTCATCTTTCTTTCCAAAGCATTGGTTTTTATTTATCAGAATAACTTTGTGATGTTGGGACCGTTATGCTTTTTAGGGAGGAGATGGCAAAGGAAATGACTGAACTTCTGGCTCGGTGGGTAGCAACCGCTCGTTTGACCATCTCGCAGCTTAATCAGCTGATCGGATCAATAAATAAAAACATCCTAATGAATAATGGAATCAGATGATCTGTTGATTGATGACGATCAAAACTTAATTTCTCGGTGCATCGACTGTCGGAGGCAGTAACGTCACACTGTCAGCTGATTTTGGTTTCTCTTGTTTATTTATTTGTTCAGTTATTTGTTTTTAAGCACTTTTTCTTCCTGTAACATGTCCAATCAGTGTTTTCTGAACATTTCCGAGTCTGTAATTAGCTCGTAAGCTAACCTGCTGGGCTGATGGATATGATTCGGATAAGAAGTCTTCATCACACATACAAACATTTTCCCGGCTGGACGAGTTTGCCTTCTGTCTTTAACTTGGTCCAGTCTTCGTTTTCCGGCTGCTGATTGGTTCAGACCTTCCTCACAGAGACAGGAAGTGGGAGCAGAATTCGCTCCTGCTCATCACTGGATACAGAATCAACCAATGAGATTAGAGAAGAATCAGGATCCATCAGGATGTGTTGTGTAAACTCGTGATGATGAATTGGAGGAGCAGCCCACAGCTGGAGAACAGCTGGAGATATAAACTGCTCCACCAGAGGCGCTTCGTAACTTCCTGGCAACAGCATGCATTTAACCCCCCCACCCCCCAACCTATGTAGATCAGACCAAGCATCTTTCTCTTCCTCCTTAACAACGAAGCAACTTCCTGACAACCCTGAGTCTTCCTCGCTTCACCCTGACATCCGTAACCAACCAACGATTCTTCTTCATGTGAAATCTGAGTTTCACTGAGCGGAGTTTACTGGGGGGTTAATGACTAAATACCTGTAGGATTGGGTTGCATTTAGCAGGTCATGTTGATCTGATCAAACCCAACTTAAAAAAAAGGTTTTCTACAGCGTTTTAGATGATTTTACATGTAGACACTGCTGTGCATGTAGACTTCTCAGATCATCATGATTTCTAAATCATGTTTGGAGCTCTTTATTTCTCCAGAGGTCCTGAAACATGCAAATGTTTAATAAAAAAATAATCAGATTTTATGGGTGCGCATACTCCACGGCTCATTTATGGCTAATTTAAACCGGTAAACTCCGCTCCATTCGTCTATCTGAGCTGAAGGAAGTAACCCGATCCCTCAGTTATCCCAGAATTCTCCACTGCAGGTCTGTGGCTGACTTCCTGTCCTGTTCCCTGTCAGAGGTCCGCAGGTCCAGGCCTCCAAAGCCGGCGCCGGCGCCAAGAAGTACGAGCTGGGCAAGTGGAAGTACGCTGAGCTGCGGGACGCCATCAATACCTCATGTGGTGAGTGAGACTCTGGTCGGAGGTGGTGGTTTATTTCTCCTTCATTAGTCCCAAAGAATGACGACGGCAAGGCCAAACTTGAAGCTAATTTCATAAATAATTTCCTGAAACCTGATTGAAGATGAAGTTCAGTGAAGTTTTTCTTCATCATGATGACGCAAACTGACAACTTCCTGGTTCCACATGGAAGTTCTGGTTCTGGCGAGGGTTTAACTGTTTATACTCTCGTTTATATTTTAATAACTGTTTACTGAACGTATCAGTCGTGGCAGCGAGACGGAAGCAAATGGTTTCCACTGAATATTAAACATCAGGCAACGTTTAGGAAAAAGTTCAAATTATCTGCATAAATAACATTTACTCCAATTTTTCAACCTTTTTCATGATAACCTGTAAAATCTAAGATTCCTGGCATGTTTTATATTTTCAGAAACTGGAATCATTACAGGAAGAGTTGGTCCTGATGTTTTTTTTCTTCCTGTATGAGAATAAAAACAGCACATAATGATGAAATGTGTTGATGTTCATCCTGCAGACATCGAGCTGCTAGCCGCCTGCAGGGAGGAGTTCCACCGCCGGCTCAAAGTTTACCACGCCTGGAAAACAAAGAACAAGAAGAGGAACACGGAGACGGAGCAGCGGGCACCCAAATCGGTCTTCGACTACGGTACTACCAGCCGTTTAACGTTTCATGTTTCACATCATCTTCCTGTTAAACCTGTTTGCTTCAGCCTCTGTGAACAGAGGACTGGCTCATGTTCACCATCACACACACTGAATGTTAGCTTCTGAATCAGACCAACCCACACGCTGACGACCCGCTTCGACGCCCTGTCACTTCCTCCTGTTCGTCAGCTTCAATGACATGAGGAAAAAAGATGGACTCTGTCTATCGTCTTCTTGTTGTCATGACAACAGAGGGCCTTTGTTTGGAGCTGTCTGTTCTGTGTGGAACATTCATGGGACCGCATGCACGCTGTCAGCCTTCATTCTCGTCTTCTCTGAGAGTCGCAGCATCTGCAGATCCGCAGCAGCAGGTCAGACTGGTCCTCGTAGGAGTCCTGGACCCAGCGATAGTCCCGGTCCTCATGGGAGTCCTGGACCTAATGATAAATTTAATCTTTTTTTTTCCTTGTCCTGTCCAGCATCGTAGCAGCAGACTAAAGGTCTTTCTGCTGTGGAGCAAGAAACCAAGAGGAGCTTTATGGATAAAAGAATTTTTTTTTTATTTTTCAATTTATCTTTTGCTGATTTTACATATTTAAGCTGGACCTGACAAAAGGTTTTTTTTTTGGGGGGGGGTGTAAGAAGGTAGAAAGTAAAAGAAAGAAAATGAAAGACAAAAAGAGAAAGAGGAAAAAAAGGCAAGGATATACCAGATATGCATCCTCCTCGGTCAGCTGTTTATTGCACATAAAAACACAGACACCCCCCCTGCAGTAATCCCGCCCCTTCGCAGACGAAGCTTCTCGTAGAGGATGAAGACCAGACCGATACAAACTTTTTACTTGTTCTTTCAGCCTCGAACACGAACAAAGTTCTCATGGAGTATGTAACAAGCTTTAATCAACTCTTATTATCAGGTCTGAATGTTTGATTTAACCCTTAAACACCTTTTTTTTCTCTCTCTCTATCTACTGGTGGTTTGTTTTATTTTTCTAAATATAAAAGTACATGTGGAACCTTTATTCCAGCCATAGAGGAGCATTATTTTTCTTCTTTTCACACACACATAGAACTTTCTGCTCACTGGTTGATCTTTGGCTGCTCCTGATTGGACGTTCCCGTCAATCTAAGCTCTCTGATTGGTGGAAAGTCTGACAGGAAGTGGCTTCATCATCATGTCCAGGTCTAAATAGAGGTCTCTTAGCAACATAGTAGTGATGGTGATGTTTTTATGGTGAAATGTGATAAATAATGCTGTTATCATGGATCATTGTGGATTTACCAGATAGTCTCTGAATAAAACTACATTTAGTAGCTGGATTGTAAACCTCTGGACGGGATAGAAATGCCTGGAAAACTTCGGTAGATCACCTAAAGGGTAGCTATCCATCACGTTTACCCCACAGAGGTACACACCACCGCTCCTGAAATACTGGTGATGGTAGAAGAGATGGAGCTCGGGGGATCTAATGGAGTTTTAAGGGTTAAACAACAGAAATTGGTGCAAATTTCCTGATCAGAACTAAATTCTAAGCACATGTTTTGACCAGTAAAACCTGCTGGACATGGATGATCTGAACACACAGCTGGATGTGTTTGGAGTATCAGCTGGTCACTAAGTAGCTCTGCTCTCAGTCTTCATCCCTTTTCCTCCAGATGTGACCTTTTCAGCCAAAAGAAAACTGAATGCATCCAGGCAGAAACTGAAGGCAAGTTCTTTTCAATCCGCACTTCCATCCCAGCATGTCATCAGATCAGCGCTCGGTTCAGCTGAGACACACAGGGTGGACCAGAAGGACAAAGTTCTAGACCTGGACTTGTCTGAACCAGAACCTCTCCAGACACATCGAGGGCTCACCGTGTCTTCATCATTTATGGCTCAAGTCGCTAAAAGTGTCTGTTGAGTCTGTTCTGTTTGTTTTTATTTCCTGTCTTAACTGTTTGATGTCTGAAGGAGGAAACTCCACCTTCACCGTTCCAGCTCTATAACCTGCCATCTTTACTTTCAGATCATGCACCACCTGTAAAAAAAGCATGTAAGTGTTCTCCAGTGTGTAACGCTACTAACAGCAGACTGCCGCTCCCCCTCCCGCGCTGTATTAACCCCACCCCACCCATCATGGTAGAAGTCTGCTCTGAATGGGCATCGCTGCCGGCCTCGGGTTTGTGCTTTCAGCTTCTCTGGTTGATGCTGAAAAGTGATGGAGGTGGAGGAGGGTAGATGGATTTCCATGGCAACCGCTGCCTCTATCTAAATGAGTGTGTAGATTATTTGAACGATGGCTGGCGTTTCCGCTGCTGTTGCTACACCCATATGAAGGAAGTCTGAGGGAGGAGGAGGATGATGAAGGCTTTTGTGGCTTCAGGTACCAGGATGGCTCTTATGTAAGCATGACGGGAGGAAGAGGCCACGTTTAGTAAAGAAAAGAAACATGTGGCTTCATTCAGATAAGATCCTGAACCTGCTTCTGCTTCTACGTCCATGTTTATTACTCCAGCCTGTTCACACACTGGTCCATCATGACTTAGTTTCACATTAAGAAACCAGGCTGGACGTGAAGCAGTGGAGCGCCTGAAGGCACCTCCACCCTCCTCCACCCACCTTCAGCCTTTTATAGGCTCCAACCAGGAAGTCAGAGAACCTGCGTGAAGTCCTGATGGATCCGTGTCAGAGAGGGCTGACAGCTTTTCATTTGGGAGGTTAGAGGCTCTGCTGCGTGGAGGTGAGGTTTGCTGGTTCTTCTGGTTGGTGGGTGATGGTTAAACTGGAGCACATGTCTCCTGTTCTGAGATCCTAAACAACCCTTCTGTTAACATGATGTTTAGGTCCTGGAATCAGTTTTAAAACCTTCTCTAACATGTGAACGAAGATCCAAAGTCCTGGTTTTCGTCTGTAAAAGCGACTTCTTTCACATGTTTCTTGATTTTAAAGCTGAACTTCAGCTTCCTGAAGAAGCTGCAGCTCTTCATGTAGATTGTCTGTAGATCCTGATTCTCTGTAGAAATGAAGACATTTCACCTGCTGAGCTTCTCGTCTGGCTGATTTGCTCCTCTTCATCAGCACTGCTGTGATGTCCTCTGACCCTCCAGCTCTAACGGCAGGACTCTGACTCCACCTCAGGGGAACGGGGTCATGGTTCAGACCTGATGCCCAAACAGCAGAACAGGACCTCATGTTTACATGCAGCCACGGGAAATTTACCCAAACAGCTCAGGTCCTGGTTGGTTTCAGTTGAGAAGTCCTGACCAGATCGTCTGCAGCAGCACAGACGTGTTTACATTAGACCACACAAACAGAAAAACACAAGTTCTGACTTCAGTCCTGCAGCAGGTTCCAGAAAAACCTAAAACTGTCAATCTTTGCCCACTTCGTAACGTCCATGTTCCTTCTCCAAACACCTCTTTGATACCAGAGTAACAAAGTGAATTCCATCTAAATCTCCTCTGCTGTGTGCAGAATAAATAAATCCTACATATTATTTCTCTCAGAGAAACAGACGAGAAGGCTACAGGACCTCTACCTGGACTTGGAAGGCTTCTCTCTGGAAACTATATTATAAAATGGTTTTGATTGTTTCTTTAGAAAGCAGGAAAACTTGCAGCTAGCTTTGGAATTAAATAGTCTGACATGAATTATAAACATGAGCATCATTTAAGCTGCTGGTTCTCCTGCAGGAGGTGAAACGTGTTGGATGGATTTCCTGCTTTATGTCCTGCTTTACAGGATGAAACTAAGGAAATCCCACCAGGAGGATTTAATCCGATAGTTTGGAGGAAACAACTCTTCCTCTGCTGGACTTTCCCATGAAAACACAGAAGGAAAACAATGCAACACAAGCAGTAACACACGCATGTTGTTACACTTTGCTTTCCTTAATGACCTGATCGAATGTTCATACATGATCCCACATGGAATGAATAAGAATAATAAAAACCTTTATTAGCCCTTCAGTGGGGAAACTGCAGGGGTGGACTCATGGTCCAGCATGAAGGTCGGGTTTACCAGGACCCTGTTGTCACCTACCTCCTGCACTGAGTCCAGAGACCAGCCCAGGACAGAGCCAGACTTCCTGATGACTTTGTCCAGCTTCTCCCTCTCTGTGATGCTGCTACTCCAGCAGACCACATCGTACAGGACTGCTGATGCCACCACAGAGTCAGAGAAGGTCCTCAGGAGCCCACTTCACTCCAAAAGACATGATATTGAGGATCTATAATTAATGGGGGTGTTTAATACCGCAATTAATTCTGAAATAATTGCAAAGTCCCTAATCAGGATTGACTACCTGGACCTGTGGGACCATGGCTTCATTTAGCATGAAGTCTCTGTTAGTCCGCCTGTCTGGACATCGAAAGGCCTCGTTAGAAACTATGATCTAAATAAAATGATCAAAATTAATCTAAAATGATCTTTTCCCGCCTGGTGTTACCGACTGATGCTTTGGTTTCCGGTCCACTCACCCGTGTTCTCCCAGCTCCACACTAACACGTAAGATGGTTTAAAGTTGCTCTCAGACCTCATGGTTTCTCTAAGAGCCAGAAATTAATCAGTTTTCACCAATTTACCTCTTTTCTGGCAGCCACATCTCCGTCAGCCTGCCCCAGGGCAGCTGTGGCTACACACACAGCTTACCATCACCAGGTAAGGGTGAGGAGTGGATGAATAATGGATACACTATGTAAAGCGCTTTGGGTGCCTTGAAAAGCGCTATATAAATCTAATCCATTATTTTCTAAACTTTGAGCTCAAACCTGGTTGAAAGCGTTAAACATGGCTGCCCTGAGGCAAAGATGCAGGAAAACCTCCAGACTGCAAAAGGAACATGTTTGATCAGGGAACGATCTTTTGAATCTGACATGGAGTTTTCTGGTTTGAGGATGTGAAACTGGTTAGCGACTGCTTCATGTATGAAACGATCCGAGCTGCACATGAACCAGATTTTTACACCATAAACAAATCCTTTTAGACCTGAGGAGGACTTAAATTTAACCACAGGTCCTATTAACTGCTTCCCAGCTGCGTGGAAACATGTCGTCTGGCTGCTGCCACCAATCACAGAGCTCTAACTCTTTTCCCGTCCAATCAACAGCCCAGCAGAACCTGGCCCCGCCCATACCGGCCCGGCAGTATGAGGTGGCGATGAACCGGCAGCAGCGCTACTTCCGCATCCCGTTCATCCGGCCCGGAGAGCAGTACAAAGACCCCCAGAACAAGAAGGGCTGGTGGTACGCACACTTTGACGGGCCGTGGATCGCCCGGCAGATGGAGCTGCATCCGGATAAACAACCCATCCTCCTGGTGGCGGGTGGGTTCCTATTCTATTTTATTCTATTCTATTCTACAGTCATTTATCAGACGCTTTTATCCAAAGCAACTTACATTTGAGAGTAAGAACAACACAAGCATGAATTCAAACAAGATGGACGTCATAATTAAGTGATAGTCAGACCGCTTTGAGTCCAGTTGGACCAGGTGCTGTCATGTAGTGCTAGTGGCAGTGCATATAAGTTTTTTCTTTTTTTTTTTTTTAAAGTCATTTTATTTAAATACAAGATCACGATTTCATCACATAATATCAACTTGGGCATTTGTGCACACAGCTTCTTCAGTACTTGGTTGAGCCAAAGAGCTGGACAAATCTTTCTAACTCATTCTGAGTAGAAGAGTTAAGCTAAGTGTGGAAATGCTCCTTAAACAACTGAGTCTTTAGCTTGCTTTTAAAAGTGGATAAGGACTCTGCGGATCGGACGGAGTTTGGTAGATGGTTCCACCACCGGGGAACAACAGAGGAGAAGAGTCTAGCAACGGATTTTGCGCCACCTTGTGGTGGGAGCACTAGGCATCTTTCACTGGCAGAGCGTAACTGTGGAGAGGGAGTGTAGCTCTGGATTAAGGAGTGGAGGTAGACCGGAGCCGTTTGGGTTATTGTTTTGTAAGCCAGAAGCAGAGCTTTGAATTTGATGCGCTGCAACTGGAAGCCAGTGAAGAGCGATTAGCAGCGGAGTGACATGAGCTCTTTTGGGCTGGTTGAAGACCAGACGTGCTGCTGCGTTCTGGATCATCTGCAGAGGTTTAACTGAGCATGCAGGCAGGCCAGCCAGTAAGGAGTTGTACTAGTCAATGCGTGAAATGACCAGAGCCTGGACCAGGAGCTGGGCCGTGTGTTCAGTCAGGTAGGGTCTGATCCGCCTGATGTTGTAGAGAGCAAATCGTCAAGACCGGGCAACAGAGGCAACATGGTCCTTAAAGGTCAGCTGGTTGTCTACCATGACACCAAGATTCCTGGTAGAAGACGTAGGCACAAGCGTGATGGAGTCAAGCTACACTCTTATCTTTGGCGGTAAGGAAGGATTGGCTGGAAAGACAATAAGCTCAGTCTTGGACAGATTTAGCTGAAGGTGGCGATCCTTCATCCATGCGGAGATATCAGCAACATGCTGATATTCACATTGAGACGGTTGAGTAGTCAGGTGGGAAAGAAAGGAAAAGCTGAGTGTCATCTGCATAGCAGTGGTAGGAGAAACCATGAGAGCTAATGATGCACCGAGTGAGGAGGTGTATAGTGAAAAGTTGGTTCCTGGAGGGAGGGTTGGCTAGGACTAGTAGAGTAACGATATTGAAGCAGGAATCCTGGATAAACTGATGAGGTTTTCTCAGCTTCCTTTAGTTTTATCAGTAAACATGAATATTTAACTTATTATCCATATTTATCAGAGACAGGTTAAAGTGGATTTTAGGTTCATTCTGACATCATAGAAAAACCTGAATATCCCAAACTTTATAGTGTTTTTAATGTCTTCTTACAGGTTCACTTTTCTATGATTTAATGACTTTAATTAAAATAATAAACGTGACTATGAGATTGACCGAATCTAAAGGCACTGTAGAGATGAGCAGAAGCTTCTTATTATCAGGAAAGAAATCAGAAACCACCAGAAGTCGCTTCTCGACTTCGCTGCAGAAATAAAAGCTTTCTATTTAGAAGACAATGATAAAAATAGTTGAACTGATTGTCTGAGCTGAACGGAAATGTCTCCTCTTTCAGGGAAGGACGACATGGAGATGTGCGAGCTGAGCCTGGAGGAGACGGGCCTGTCCAGGAAGCGGGGGGCTGAGATCCTCCCCCGCCAGTTTGAGGAGATCTGGGAGCGCTGCGGGGGGATCCAGTACCTCCGCAGCGCCATCGAGAGCCGGCAGGCCCGACCCACCTACGCCACGGCTATGCTGCAGAGCATGTTTAAATGAAGAGGCCCCCGGGGCTTCACTCCGCAGACAAAGGGACAAATGCAGCAGCTACCGGACGGTTCTGCCTGCAGGGGTTTCGACGTGAACGCAGCTTTGCTCCTCCGTTCTTTCTTTCTTCTTTGTTGATGCGTTTCTGTTTTTGGTGGTTTGCAATTCCTCAATAGGGGGGGGGGGCATTAAACCCTATACAGGGAAGAAAATCCTACTAAATCTGTTTTCCATGGAATTCTGTTGTCTGTAACAAGTTTCAGTTTTACTGTGAGGCCTTAAAACAACGTTAACAGGGTTTAACTTTACATTCAAAGCCCCCCCCATGTAATTCCTGTAATTATGCATTCCTGATGATTACACTGATAACAGCCAGCTGGTGATCCCGCTCCCACTCCAACCTGCTGTTTACATGGTGGAAAACTTGCACACGAGTCGTCCAATTATTCCGAATTAAGTCAGATAATTACTAATTATTATTTTTTGTGTTCCTTTCGTCTTTCCAGCTAAATGTAACTGGAAACTTTGTTGATTGGTCACTGTAGTGGTTCTTCTCTTTTCTCCTCACTCTGTGATTTAAAGCAAACATCCAACTCTGAGACCAAACGTTCGATCCCGGTCGGGTCACGTTGAGCTGCAGCTGCTCCCCGACCACTTCCTGTGTTTATCAAGACAAGCAGCAAATGTGAATTAATTATGCAACCGCTGGAGGAAACCTCCAGACAGTTTCCCGAACATCTCCCTCCTCGGCCAACGCAGCGAACGCCAGGCGGCTGCACAGGTTTCCATCTTCATCCTCGTTGCATCTCCTGCTGGTACTGCTGCTCCGCCATGAGCTGGAACTCAGAATCTCTCCTGTACAGTACGAACAGCCGGCCGCGACGTTCCTGCTGGAATGTAAAAGTTTATTTTTGGAAGTTTCTACTTTAGCAACTCCGGAACTGAGATAGAAACGAGAAGCAATAAATCAGGCAAACTAAAGAGGAACACAGACAATCGGCTGCTCTGCACCAGGAAACCAGGAGGACCTGATGGCTTCAGAGCAGCTCAGCTTCACAACGGCATCAACATGCAGCAGGAAGCAGATTCCGCCTCCTGGATGACCGCTGTGTTCACAGCGTCTGAAAAATATGCATTTAAAGCAAACGTCCCTCCAGCTGTTAGTCTGAGCAGGAATCAGAAGCAGATTCGGCCTCTGCAGACGGAAACGTTGGCCGGTCCCGATGCGTTTCTGCTGCAAGATATTCAGTCAGGAACATCATCCGCCCACACGGGACGAGATGTTTTTAGTGGAAAAATACGGCTAAAAACCGACCCTGTCACATAATTACATCATGACCTGATTGAAGGGATGTAAGGAAAGCATAATCCTTCCTGTCGTCCGTCCTCGGCTCTGCTTGGATGGCAGCTGAATGAAGATCTGCTGCCACATTTATTTTAAGCTCCTTCTAACATTTCTGTTAGCTGGAGATAGCACCGATCCTAGCCACCACAGAGCCCCCCATCTTCTTTATTGTTCGTCCTATCAGTTTAATCTGCAGATACACGATCTTATCTCCGTCTGGCTCCTGCTGAAGGACTCCATGTCTCAGGATTTCTAACAAAACAAGCAGAAATGTGAAAATATAGATGATTTATTTCAGTTTTTATTAATCTCTACTTTCTGTGTGGCTGAAAAGTAAATAAGTTTTACTCTAACAACAAACAGCACGACTTCAGCTGGTGATTGGAAAACCTGGAATATCAGCTGGAAATCCCAGAATTCCCTCTCCATCATTTAAGTTTTCCTCTCAGACTGGCCGGGATTCCGGCTGCGTGTTGATGCCGTGTGAGGAGCGAGTCGCCGAGCTTCGCCTGCGTTTACAACCTCCACACGTTTCCGCTTGTTGGAGAAAATGTGCTGCGATGTGTTTCAATCATTCCTCGGGAAGCGCCTGGTCCTGGAGGCGCATGGTCCCTTCCCTGGTTCAGGAAGTACCTGGTCCACAGTTCCTTCCCTGGTCCAGGAAGCGTCTGGACCCGGGTCCCTTCCCTGGGTCCGGGAAGGGACTGGGAAGTGGCGCCTTTTGTCCACTGTCGTTTTTCTAACGCTGATCTCTAACAGAAGAATAAATGCATCATGTTTCACTCACCTCTCTGAGCCTCCTTTCATTTCAAAGAACCTGAAAACTGATTTAACAAAAGTGAAGAAAACAGTTTTATTCAACACACTTAGTTTTTCCAGCTACTTGTTTGAGAAACTGAACACATAAAGAAAAGTCCACATGACAGTGGGAGGGTTTTATCTCCCCGAAGCAGCAACAGACGAGTAGACGAGGACAGACATTTTTTACACGAAGACGTTTCAGCCTATTAAATGAAACCTGAGCTCAAGATGAGCTTTAAGTTGGAAAATCTAAATCTGAGACATCGAATCCAAAATGAAACGTCAGAAATGATCAAACTAAATGTTTCAGAAACTATTTTACCCATAAAACTGAAATCTGTTAAAAACATAAATTTTCACTCAGCAGCTTAAATGAACCAGTTTGAACTGGTTTCTGCAGGTTAATCCAGACTTTCCAACCACTCAGATTGTGAACGAACATGGTTCAAGTTGTTGAATTAAAACTTTCTAACCTGTTGGATGAGCTGCTGATGAACTGACGTTTCTTCCATTTCTGGACGTTTTGATTGAAAACTTGTGAATAAACTGATGAAAAGCTGCTTCATGTCCACAGAATAAAACCTGGAAACTCGGCTCCTGCAGCTGTAAAACTACCTGGTAGCGTTGGCGTGTTCGCTTTTAGCTCAGCAGCATCCCGGATCACAGGCTCCTATCTGAGTTCAGGAAAAGACACAAGAAGTTTTGGGACAATGTGAGACGAGCGGATCTGTCCTGAAACGGAAACATCTTTATCAGATCCACATCATGAAGACCACCGGATCCGGTCCGTCCTCAGGTGGTTTTAATGTTGTGGCTGATGCTTAAAAACTGGACCCTAATGTGAGATTTGTTTGTCATGTCCATGTTTTTGGAGACCTGTCGGCTTGTTTCCTCATCATGTGACATCAGCTTATCTGCTACAGACACGAAGAGCACAGGTAGTAAAACCGGTCCGGACCAGAACCGACCCGATCTAAGCTGCACAGTCGTCCTCTGAGCTTGTCGTCTTCATCATCAGACGGCGGCTGTCAGTTTTAAAATGGCCGATCTGTGTATTTTCTCCTCTGATGTGAAGCTCGGAGCTCTGAAAGTTCAGAAACCAGAAGTTTGTCCTGAGACCTCCTCGGGTCCACATGGTTCCTGATCCTGAACCGAGCGAGGCCTTCCAGACTTCTTGCTGCCGGGTCGTTTCTGCAGGGACAAAAAGAACAACGTTAACGGAGCGTTACACCAGTTTCACGTGTCTGCTTAACAACAGAAGTCCTGCAGGGACTGAAACCAGAGACGGACCCTACATTTCAGGTTCTCCATGTGACATCATCAAAATGCTGCTGACAGGTTTTCAGGCTTTAAGAACAGAAACCTGGATTAAATGTCGCAGGGGAGTCCTGGTCCAGAGCTCTGGTCTGGAATCTTTGTCCAGTTCTCACATCTTTGTCTCTTGACATCGTTTTTTAAACTGTTCTTGATCAAAAGTTCTCCATCTTTCTAAAAGTCTTTCAGTTTTCTGCTTTTTTGCCCTCATTTCCAGTCTAGTGCTGGTACTGGACCAGTTCCAGTCCAGTGCTGGTACCGGACCAGTTTCAGAGGAACTTAACTGACCTCTGAATCCTTCAGGCAGAAAAAGGCTCCTAACTCGCGGGATGAACCAGAGTTGTGTCCACACTAACAGACAGCTTTAAAAACGGTTTAAACTGGATCTTTAGGCTCTTTGTCACAAGGACGCGTCATTTGTTCCCATTTCTTTAATTTCATCTGTGAAAACCAGGAGAGATCAGACAGTCTGACAGACAGAAAACAGGATTTTAGCAGCAACAAGGTGATTATCAAAGAGCTGTTAGCTGGAAACTTGGCTAATGCCAGCATGGAGGCAGAAACTGGACACGTGGAGGACAAAAGAAGAAGAGTCAGGACTGAAAACTATCTACAGCAGAGGAACTGGACCTGAAAGTGATGTCCTGAAGAGATGGGAACAAATCCAGGAAAAACAGGTCTGATGGAGGGATGAATCCTCCCTGAAACCAGGACCTCATGACAGGTCAAATGACAGGGGTTCAGACTGGGATGAAGAAGTAAGCTGCACAGACCAAATATTCACTATAAGACCCTCAGAACTGGACTGAGACTGGTTTTCTTTTGCTCCATACTGTATTTTTATCAAACACACCACGAGGACAAAGTTCATCTTTCTGAACGTTTTTTACTTCCAGCTTCAGGCTAAATAAGAACCATCTGAACAGATCTCAGTGTGTGTGTTTGAGAGAGACGATGACTGGTCCTGAACCGCCCTGCAGCCTGGAGACAACTCAGAGGATTAGCCCTTAAAACTCCAAGACAATACATTTTCTGCTATTTTTGGTCCACTTGTTTATTTTTATTTTATATATAAAACTTCCTGTAGAAGCTGAAGCTTTTAATCCCAGTCAGCATCAGACAGGATGTTTCTCAGATGTCAGATTCTGAGGTTAAAATGATGTAAAATGAATGTATGAATAGATGTAGCAGCATAAAGGTCGACCAGAAGAAGAAAGCAGAATTTATTACTAACAGAACTTTGTAGAAATAACACACAGATCAACAGTGACCAAACCTTTTCTCATCTCATCGTTCTCTCAAGTCTTGGCTTTCAGGAGAAAAAATATTGTTATTGAAACAAACACACAACAGAAACTATTTCCATGTTTCCACTTTTTCCTCATTTCCAGTTATTCCTGCTACTATTTGCAGTAGTAAATAAAGTACTCTTCTCCAGTACTTTAATACTTTCAAGTACTGGAGATGAGTACTTTATTCACCACTGCAGCAGAAATGGGGAGTAGTAGATGGTTTTGATGTTTCAATATTTTATTTAAACATCCCCCACCCAAAAACAAGCAGGAGAGCCTTTTTTCTCCCCACACTTCCACTATGAGCGGTTGCAGGTGTGCTGTTCAGTCCATTACTATGAACAGCTACAACTCTGCTTTTATAACAACTCATCCTGTTCAACCACTTGGCAACATGGCCTTAATAAAACCTGTAAACCACACACAATATCTTGCCTGCATTTTCACGTCTGTGGAAAGTAATGGACACCTCTACAAGATGATGCACATTTAGTCTCTTTCCTCAGCTTCAGTATTCCTACACAGCCTTGTGTATGTGTGTAAAAGTGCATGCGGATGTGTTGATAACAACAATTCTGCACAGGAGAGGAAACAGTAACTTTTCACACACACATAGAACTTTCTGCTCACTGGTTGATCTTTGGCTGCTCCTGATTGGACGTTACCGTCAATCTAAGCTCTCTGATTGGTGGAAAGTCTGACAGGAAGTGGCTTCATCATCATGTCCAGGTCTAAATAGAGGTCTCTTAGCAACATAGTAGTGATGGTGATGTTTTTATGGTGAAATGTGATAAATAATGCTGTTATCATGGATCATTGTGGATTTACCAGATAGAGTCTCTGAATAAAACTACATTTAGTGGCTGGATTGTAAACCTCCTGGATGGGACAGAAATGCTGGAAAACTTCTGTAGATCATCTAAAGGGTAAAATATCCATCACATTTACCCCACAGAGCTACACACCACCGCTCCTGAAACACTGCTGATGGTAGAAGTGATGGCGCTCAGAGGCGCCAGAGTTTAATGTGTTAATCATCTGTAGGTGAGACCGCCTGAGCTTCACAACACTCCTTTTCAGTCCTCCTCCTACGCCCTCCTCTTCCTCCGTCCTTTGGGAGGTTTAATTACTTGCTGATGAGCCGCGTGTGTCTACTTCAACACATTGAGCCATTAAACTAAACTGGACTCACACCAGCAGGATTACAGCCCATAAACTGGTGCAAATAAAACAATCACAGGCATGTAACCATGTCCACAGGCGAGGATTTTGTTAAGTGAACAACAGGAAACTATAACAATGTCTCCGTGCATCAGTACCTTCTTCTCAGGTGCCGTCCGATCCGATATCCTTTAACTGTCCATGCCTGCTGCTGTAGAACCGCCTGTGTGTCTGAAAGAAGAAAGATGAGACGGATGAGTGGAAGCATCGTCCACGTGATCTCACTGAAGCAGACCACATAGACGATGGGGTCCTGCAGCTACGAGGAGTGTTGAAATCCAGCTGTAAGGTTACAGTCATGTTACAACTAAACTTATGACTCCCAGAGAGATTACAAACTGTGGACACAAACGGGAGTCCCAGGAGCAGCTGGAGGTTCTGGACAAAGAAAATAGCAGCTTTGGAGTTCACTGCGTTGTCATGAAGCCAAATGAGCTTAGCAGGAACATGCAGCTCTGCAGCGTGTTGGGTGTTTACTGCTGTTTTCTCTTCTGAGCCAGTCTGGACTCTGGATTAGACACAGTAGGGTTCAGTGTTAATGAAAGGTGGCAAATCCAAGATCAACGCACCTCTCCCAGAATAACCGTCAATCCTCTGCAAGAGACGGCAGAGCAGCTGCATTTTCCTTATGTGTCCACGTGGAACCACAAATCACCAGGACTTCACGTCCAATTCACCATGACTTCACATCCAGTCCAGCATGACTTCACGTCCAATCCATCACAACTTCATGTCCAAATCACCATGACTTCATGTTCTGTCCAGCATGACTTCCCGTCCAATCCATCACAACTTCACATCCAGTCCAGCATGACTTCACGTCCAATCCATCACAACTTCATGTCCAAATCACCACAACTTCACGTCCACACCACAACTTCACATCCAAATCGCCAGGACTTCACGTCCAAATCGCCACAACTTCACGTCCAAATCACCATCACTTCATGTCCAGTCCATCACGAACTCACGTCCAAATCACCATAACTTCACTTCCAATTCACCACAACATCAAGTCCAAATCACCACGACTTCACAACCAAATCGCCACGACTTTACGTCCAAATCACCATAATTTCATGTCCAGTCCACCGCAACTTCACGTTCAGTTCACCACGACTTCACGTCCAAATCATCATGACTTCACGTCCAAATCACCACGATGTCACATCCAAACTGCCACGATGTCCCATCCAAACTGCCACTACATCATGTCCAAATCGCCACAACTTTGCGTCCAAATCACCATAATTTCATGTCCAGTCCACCGCAACTTCACGTCCAGTCCACCACGACTTTACGTCCAGTTCACCACGACTTCACGTCCAAATCATCATGACTTCACGTCCAAATCACCACAATGTCACATCCAAACTGCCACAATGTCACATCCAAACTGCCACTACATCATGTCCAAATCGCCACAACTTCACAACCAAATCACCACGACTTCACGTCCAAATCACCATAATTTCATGTCCAGTCCACCGCAACTTCACGTCCAGTCCACCACGACTTTACGTCCAGTTCACCACGACTTCACGTCCAAATCATCATGACTTCACGTCCAAATCACCACAATGTCACATCCAAACTGCCACAATGTCACATCCAAACTGCCACTACATCATGTCCAAATCGCCACAACTTCACGACCAAATCACAGAGAGTTCAAGTCCAATCCACCGTGACTTCATGTCCAGTCCACCACGACTTCACATCCAGTCCACCACGACTTCACATCCAGTCCACCACGACTTCACATCCAGTCCACCACGACTTCACATCCAGTCCACCACGACTTCACATCCAAATCACCTTGTCCTCATTTCCAATCCACTATGACTTTATGTCCAGTCCACCACAACGTTATGTCCAATCCATCACAAGTTCACGACCAAATCACCCTGACTTCACATCCAAATCCCCACGACTTTCCACCCAAATCATCAGGACTTCCCATGTAATCCACCACGACTTCACGACCAAATCACCAAGAGTTCACGTCCAAATCACCTCGTCTTCATTTCCAATCCACCATGACTTTATGTCCAGTCCACCACAACTTTACATCCAAATCACCACAACTTCACATCCAAACCGCCACGACTTTATGTCATTACCTCAGACGCCAAACTTCCGAAACTTTGCTAAACATGCAGCACACAGATCTGTTTGTAAGTCTCAATTATCTTAATTATTTACACCCACCATTCACATGATCATGGCCACCTTCTAGTTCTGGGTTGAACCCTGTTAGAAAAGAACTAAATGAACGACAGACTCTCAGATCGGGGAGAAGACACAGCTGTTTATTGCAATTGCAGGAGTCCACACAGAGTTTGAACACTGTGAAGGCCGCGCTCTTCTATGGTGGCGTGAACACTGCTCCAGGCCAGAGAGCCGTTGCTAAGGCAACGGACAGGGAGCAGAGGCCCTTATCTCGACAGATAACACCTGCTGGAAACCCCCGCTTTCTGCTCTCAGTGAGTGGAAGAGGGAGAAAAGTTTTATTAAAGTTTGAATCTATGACTGTTATGGCACACATGATGTGAGATGATGTTTTTAATCAAAAGACTGAGTTTATGGACTGCCTGATTAATACTCAGTTATGTTTTTCTATGTGTAATGTATTACCTATTCACATTTCATATATTCCTGCTTGCATGCTTATTTACATTATTATCTTTAGATTTAGTGATGTTCATTAGGGTTTGGGTTTTAATTAATAAGAGTTGAAGCTTAGTTGTTATTAGTTTGTAGTTTACAGAGAGTGCATTCACAAATAAGGTATAAATAAGAGACAGAGTTTTTTACACTGCTGAGGAAGTGAAGAGAGGCCCAGGAGGTCTGGGAGAAGGGAGTAACCTGTTATCTGCTCGCTCCGAAGCAGAGCGGAATTTCCCAGCAAACTCAGAAGATATTAACAAGCAGCCTTTGTGTAGAAAAACTGTAAGGATAGATAGATAACGGGGCAGGGGAAAGTGTCTTCTTTCCTTCAGCCCTGATGCAACCCAGAAGGAGGGACCAACTTGTAGGATGCTCACGTATGCTTTTCTGCTGATGGAAAAATACTAAGAGGGTTGGTTCTAAGTTGTTTCTTTCGATGGAAAATTACTGAGTGGGTTGGTTTTTAGTGTTTTTTCTGCTAGTGGGAAGGTACCAGATGGGATGGTTTTTAAGTTAGGTATATATACTGGTGATTTTGTGAAAAGAAAGAATTGTCCGGAGATTTTGAAGAGCTGCTGCGGAGATTTTCTACAGAGACTTCTACAGATTTTCTACGGAGACTTAGAAGAAAACTTAGTTAGATTTTTACAGAACTTCATCCCTCTTACTGGGATAGATTTTGCCCGTTTGCCAAGGGAGATTTACTTATTATTGAAGAAAACTTAGACCGCGAAAGCGTAAAACACTCCTTGTGAGAAAACCTTTTATTTTCTTTTATTTTCTTTTATTTTGCTTTTTAGCCCTCACTGAAAGGGAAGCCCTAAAAGGGAATTTTATTCTTTTTTCTTTCTTTTTATTTTATTCTTTCTGCATTTTACCAATAAAAGAAAACTTGAATAAAAGGGTTATAGTTAACTTCGGTTAACTTCCCAACCAAACTTATCTCTCTTATATTTGTCCACATCCACTGAGGACAGGAGAGGACAACACAACGAGCAGGTAAGCCCCAGATTCCCCAACGCCCGAAGAGACATAAGAATTCGCTAGGTTATTATTTCGATACCAGGTAGTTTTCCTGTTAGGACGATAGTACGGTAGCTTCATACTCCTAGACCCAAAGGCTGGCTTATCTACCAGAATAACTCCTCAGGTCTATCTCCGCAATGAGCGGACGGTAATAATCAGGAATTCTAAAGGGGTAAAATTGCTTATTCTCGCGCCACAAGAATCGAGGTGGAAAGGTTCGCCCATCACTTCGCGACTGGAGTCTCACCGGTCGTTAAAGATCCAAGAGAGGAAACAACAGGGCGTGAGCCTGAAAGGTCGGTCAAAGAACTGACACTAGGGTAAATATTCGTCACCGGTTTCAACAACACACAGGTTAACAGACAATGTTGAACCGCTTCCAACTTTGTTTATATACCCATCACCCCCAGGGAACTATTGTCTCTCATCCTCTGGTGCTGGACCCCTGGAGTGAGGTTCACGTTGACCGATCACAGAAGAGGGAAATACAGTCCGTTGTTGTTTTTTACAACTGTATTCACTCCCAGAGGGGCACTAAAGAAAACAGTTCTGGTCACAATCAATAAATGTCTAGCTGTGTCTCTCACAGACGGTCACAATATCATCAATAATCAATCTAGATTTTTCCATCAGACCCCCTTTTTAATTTTTGGTGGGGCAGATTCAACATGGCCAGCATGGTTAAACCAGGCCACGTTGGTACTAAGGGGCCCAAAGTGGGCCAAGAAAATCCCCCCCCACCATTACACCAGCAGCAGCCTGAAGCGTTGATCCAAGGCAGGATGGATCCATGTTTTCATGATGTTTCCAGCAGATTCTGAGCCGAGCATCTGAATGTGGAGCTGAAATGGAGACTCATCAGACCAGCAACGTTTCTCCATCTTCTATTGTCCAGTGTTGGTGAGTGTGTGTGAATTGTAGCCTCAGTTTCCTGTTCTTAGCTGGCAGGAGGAACCCGGTGTGTCTTCTGCTGCTGCAGCCCATCTGCTTCCAGGCTGGACGTGTTGTGTGTTCAGAGATGATGTTCTGCAGACCTTGGTGGGAACCAGTGCTGATGGGACTTTCTGTTGCCTTTCTATCATCTCCAACCAGTCTGCCCATTCTAATATGGGTGTTTTTTTTCTTTTTTATCCCCATTCAAACTCACTTAAATCCTGTTTCTTCCTCATTCTGATGCACAGTTTGAACCGGTGGACCTGATGAAAGTGGATGGTGAGTGTAAATAAAGTTCGGTTTGAAATGCTGCTCTTCAGGAACAACTGGAATTCCCAGGTCTGTATGTTATTTGCTCACTTTGACGCAAACACACTTTTTCTGTCATAGTTTAATTCTGCAGGTCAGTTTTAGGTCAGAAACTCAGAAAACTTTGTAAAAGAGATGAAACATTTTTCTTGTCTTTGTCTTTTTCTTCTGACATTTTGACCAGTTTTTGAGTTAAAAATTCCTCAGAGAAGAGTTGCAGATGTGTATGTCAATAACTTCTTCCATCTGCTTGCAGTGGTGGTCTTTACTGTGTGATGTAAATGTGTCACGGCAGGTCGATGGTTTCTCTGGGAACCTGAGAGGAAATGTCTTCCAACGGAGAGGCCTGATGGCTGTAAGAAGGATGGAGAGGTTCAGCTGAATAGGCTCTGAGCTGAAATTAGATTTAACTCTCAAACCAACACTCATAGAAGAAAAACAATCAGGCTGTTGTGGATTTACAGAGGAGACTGCTGAGTGATGGATCAGAGCGTTACGGATTTAACCAGATGGAGAATCCCCATCACGCCCACCTTCCTGCAGAATTAAACATGTTCCACTGAGGAGGCGGCAGCACTTCGCTTTGTATCCGATTCATCTCGTTTATCTGGTGAAAGCGGGAATCTTGGCACGGTGCAGCATCCGCAGCTGCTTACTGAAAACATTTCTTAGTAAATGCTGTTAATAACAAAACTGGATGAATTCTGTAGGTTTTTAAAGCTGAGGAGGCCCAGAGGGTTTGTTTGGGTTGTTTTCTGGGAATCCTCCAAAAGAGAAAACCACCTGATAAAGTTTAACAGTTGAACCGTGAAATTACTGGCATCTTGAAATCAGTCTGAGTTATAATTTAATAAAAGATCCACAGGACCGAAAGCTGAATCATCCACCGTATTAATCAGAGTTTATTTATTATGAATGAAATTAATTTAGATTTTTCTTGTGATTTAGTTCTGTTCATGTAAACGTTCTGAATCTTTCACTGATGAGCAAAATGAACCCAACAGTCTGGGAATGAGCTCGTTATTTACTTCTAAAGGACTTACTTCATCCAATTAAACTCTTCTTTAATTCAATGGTGAGGCATCTTCTCTTCCTTTTCTACATTTCCTTCCACAAACGACACAAAACATGTTCAGGCTTATTAAATACTCAAACACTGAAATGTAATGAAGCTTCTGTCACAGCTTGGAGGTTAAACAACCAACTTTTAGTCTGGTGCCTCTGCAGTCTGATATATTTACAGATTGTTTACACATCTGTGGTTCACGTTTATTCATTTGCAGACCTGTACCGACTGAAAAAGCCTCTAAAAACCAAAAACTGTGTCTAAAATGCAGAGATGGCACCAGCTCGGAGACAGAAGTGGTTCCGACAGTAAAACCTGATTCTGCAGTTTTGGTTTTGATGCTGGTTCTGCAGCTACTGGACGATCAGTCGCCTGATAACCTTATTAGGATCTCTGGATAACCTACTAGAATCACCTGATAACCTGCTAGAATCACCTGATAACCTGCTAGAATCACCTGATGACCGTGTCAGATCACCTGATAACCGACTAATTTCACCCGATAACCCAATAGGATCACCTGATAACTGACTATGATCACCTGATAAATGACTTGGATCCCCTGATAACTCACTGGGATCACATGATTACTGACTAGGATCACCTGATAACCATCTCAGATCACCTGATAACCGACTATATTCACCTGATAACTGACTACGATCACCTGATAACCAACTAAGTTCACCTGATAACCGACTATATTCACCTGATAACCGACTAACCCTAACCCTGATAACTGTCTCAAATCACCTTATAAACGACTCAGGCAAAGCCGACTTTATTTGTATAGCACAATTATATGACAGGGTGATTCAAAATGCTTTCCAGAAACATAAAAAATAAGAAGCATAATTAAGAAAAGAGGGAAAAGGAAAGAGAAAGAAAAAACATTGGATAAAAACAGTATTAAAACATGATCAAGCTTAACAGAAACAGATACAGATCTGGACTCTAAATAAAAACTAGTCCATGCAGCAGAGAACAGGTGGGTCTTTAACCTGGATCTAAATAAACTGAGTGTTTCAGCTGATCTGAGACTTTCTGGGAGTTTGTTCCAGACATGTGGAGCATAGAAGCTGAATGCAGCTTCTCCATGTCTGGTTCTGACCTGAGGGTTCTGGTAGGTTCATACTGGGCCAAGAGGTCACTAATTTATGTTGATCCTAAACCATTCAGAGCTTTCTAGACCAGCAGCAGAACTTTAAAGTCCATCCTCAGACGGACCGGCAGCCAGTGTAAAGACCTCAGAGCTGGACTGATGTGGTCCACTTTCTTGGTCTTAGTGAGGACTTGAGCAGCAGAGTTCTGAATCACCTGCAGGTGTCTAACTGATTTCTTTTTAAGGTAGAACTTGTAAAAACACTGTTACAATAATCAAGACCACCTGATAACCGATTCGGGTCACACGATAACCAACTCAGATCACCTGCACTTGGCTCCGCGTCCTGGAACGATGTGACACTCCCCCTCGGGGCAGAAGTCTGGAAGGAGGTCACAGACACTCTGACAAGGCAGGCCGTCCACCGACAGGAAGCCCGGCTTGCACACGCACTCGGCCTCCTTCGACCAGCTGTTCACCTTGCAGTGGGAAAACTCGTCACAGGCCTGGAACTTGCAGGGATCGGCCAGATCAGCTGTAAGGATAAAAAAAAGGCTTGTTCATGAGGATCCTGGGTTTTGTTTAGCTGCTCTTCTTCCCTGCCAGTGTTTGGCTTTAATGAGACCATCTCTGCCCAGCAAAGACAGCTTCTTACGACATATCGTTAAACTGAAGTCTGCATCTACGCCTGCTTCAAGAGGTGACTTAATGAGATGCTGTCTAAGACGGAACAAATTCGCCCAAACAGAGAAAACTTTTGTATTTCATGTCCTTGGAAGATATACTTTTGCTATTATCCATCTAGGTGTACTGGATTACCACAGGTAAGGAGAGGAAATCCTTTAATATGTAAATGAAGATGTTTAGAGGATTTTACAACAGTTATGTGCAGCATTAGTTTGTATCTGTCTGAAAATAATTCATACATGAGTATGCGGTTAATATGGATGCTGAGAAAGAAGGATGGGCCTGTAAAAAGTATTATTAACAGTATGCTGATATTTGTCTACAAATGTTTATACTTTTTAATTTCATGTGCAGTAATATGCTTTGCTGCCACTTAAAAGCACTTTAGCAAACTGAAAGACTGATTCAAACATCAAGCGGTCACCATGCAAACTGAAGAAGCTTGCATGCTCTAAATGTGGAAGTAGAAGCATTTTTGTTCGTTAACACAATGCCAAGGAGGAAAGACATCAGCAATGATCTCAGAGAAGCAACTATTGCTGCTCAACTCTGGGGAGGTTATCAGTTCATTTCCAAACTATCTGGAGTCCATCATTCTACAGAGACAAAGATTATTAACAAGACAGCTGCCAGTCTTCCAGGAGTGGACACCCCAGCAAGTTCCAAGTAAGAAAAAAACCAAGATCTACATCTCAGACTCTCCAGGCCTCGGTTAGCAGGTTAAATGTTAAAGTTCATGACAGTGCAGTTAGAAAAAGACTGAACCAGTGTGCCTTGTTGGGAAGGTTTGCAGGAGGAAAAAAGAACATGGCGGCTTGACTTAGGTTGGCAAAGCTGCATCTGAACAAACCACAAGACTTCCGGATTAATGAACCTCATTCACCAATATCTTCTTACAAATCTTCTTAAATTTGTTATGAAGGTTAACATGAAAAGTTTTTTACAAAAATTGAGTACCAATTTCTCCTAAGTTAAAAGGACGGACCAGCCGGTCTTACTTTGCATAGTTAAAAATCCAAAAAATGCTCATAAAAGGTTGTGACTTACAGACCGTGTGCAAACGGATGAGGAACAGACGACGAACAGACCAGCCTCTGGACAGACCAGACCAAAGTAGACCTGTTTGGTCACAAACACCTCATAGCAGCTGTTAGCACAATGGTGGAGGGATGATGGTCTGGACACCATGCAGTCATTGAGTGGACCACGAAGTCTAGAGTATTCTAGAGTCCGATGTGAGTCTTTGTGTCTAACAGCGAAAGCTTGGCTGGAACCGTCTAATGCAGCAGGACACTGGGCCTCTTTCACCAACCGTTCTCACCAACACATTTGTTCCTAAATCCTGCTAACGAACATCTGAAAGCCGACACGTTCCAACAGAATCAGCACCTGTGCTTTCTGTGGTTCTGTTCATGTTTTTGTCAGATTTTTTAAGAAGTTTTGTTGTAAAGCATTTTGCTGTTTAAAATAAAAACCACTATTGCAGATCCAAACGTTATTATTTCCCTCAGAGGAAAATTAAACTAATTTTCATCCATTTCATTCATTCATGAACAAGTTGCAGTAAAGACGGATTTCATTCTGTTGCTGGTCTTCCTGACGCCATCGATCCGTTTCCTCAAACACAAGAACATCCCTCCAAAAACGTCCAAGTCACCTGTGACTCCCACCTGCAGAATGTGGTCTTTAATGATTAAAACTTACTACAACTGTGTCTTTTAATTACAGTAATTAGTTTTATAATAATTTTTTCCTGGTTAATAACACCTATCAGACCCACCTGGACGATTCATCCGATGCACCGCTCGCTCCGTAAACGAACCGCATCCAACCATGATGCCACAGCAGGTAGAAATTGGCTGGTTTGAGGTGCTGTAGGCCATGAAATGAAACTTTATTCTACCGTGTACCACCTTTAGCCACAGCATCACGAGGATGTGCACCTTGACGCGCTCATGGGACCAGACTGCTGTCCAGGTTCAGGAGTAATTAATCATCGTTTGTATGAAGACGTTTTTATTTTGTTTAACGCTCACTGTGTGATTATTTATGATCAAGTAAACACTTTAAAAACGAGGAACATCAGGCTTCATTGCACATCTTTATTATCTTTTTGTTTTCATTAGTTATTTTTCCTCTTCTGTTTCTCTTCTGTTTGCACACAGCAAATTTTTATGGGCATTTATTTGATGTTTAACTATGCAAAGCAGGACCGGCTGGTCCGTCCTTTAAGCTTAGGAGAGATGGGTACTGACCAATCTAAGAGGAAAGATACGAATTCAGAGGTCTACGAACATGTTCATGAACCTGACCGAGGGTTTTTATAAAAAACTTCTCAAGTACAACTTCAGAACAAATTTAAGAAGATACTGGTGAATGAGGCCCATCGTTCCCAAACAGCAGCTTGTGGACAAGGTCAAGGTGCTGACATGATCCAGCCAAAGTCCGGACCTCAACCTGAATGAGATGCTGTGGTAAGTCCTTCAGAGAGCTGCAAACCTCAATGATCTGCAGCAATGTTGGAAAGAAGAGTCACACAGTGGAATATGTCATCATTTTTTGTTAAACCTTTTTTAAAGACCTAATAAGAAATAAATTATGCCCTTATATGTAAAACTCTAGAAATGAAGGAGGAAGAACTTTCTTTTTCTCTGTGTGCACAAGAACATTAAACAATCCAGCCATGAGTGGGAAGATTATGGCCTAAAACCCTCGCAGAAATCCAGTCCTCCCTGGAAAGATGCAGTAAGGTGTTGGAAAGAGATACGATGAAAAAAAAAGACCTGCCCTGTCTTCAGCTGCAAACTTTAAGAAGCTAAAACGTGAGGAGAGTTGCAGAGAAGAGCAGAGTGTTGATTTTCTGAGGATTTGTGTGTTTGATGCCAGTTGGTCCTTTGTTGAAATAGTTGTGTTGCCTTGAGACGCTTCCATCTGCAACTCTTTCCAGCTCTGCAGAAAGCAGCATTAAATTCATCTTTAAAAACAATAACTGCTCCTGTACAACACGACCGATTCTGCAGAGTCTGCCTTCCAATTAAACGCTGCTGAAAACACATTCATCAGCTCTTTTAGACAGAAGATGTTGCAGCAGCATTTCTGTTCACTGCAGCTCACATCTCATCTTCATCACCATTGTTCCAGACCCGGAACATTCTGTACAGCCCCGCTGTGTTGGAGGACCTGACATATCGGCCTAATTACTGAGTCTATTTAAATGTGTGATCAGTGCTGTGTGCCTGACACTCATCCATGGAGAGCATTATAGTACAGAGCTCATGTACAGATGGTAATAAAACAATGTGACTTATTATTATATCTTAGTTTAATCTCCTGCACCAGAAAGATCATGATGCATCATAAAGCATCGCTGCACTGCAGCTGAAGGAAGAAGAAGCATCCCCAAGAAGACATAAAACTAGTTAACTTGGACCTTTTCCTCCCAGATTAGGCTGTAAATAATTGATCCAGACAAAAAAGCATGACTAACCAACCACTGCTTTAAGCATTAGTACCTCATGTCTCACCATGGCTCAACTCTGACCTACGAATAATTCAGGCAGAAAAAATGCTCCAACTCCAGGGATCAACCAGAGTTGTGTTGACACATAACAGACAACTTAGCAAAAAACTGGTTTAAACTGAGTCTTTAGGCTCTTTGTCACAAAGATGCATCATTTGTTCCCATTTCTTTAGTTTCGTCTGTGAAAACCAGCAAAGATCAGACAGTTTGACAGACTAAGCAACAAGGGGATTCCTAAGGAGTTCTTAGCTGGAAACCTGGCATATCTTAAGTGGTCAAGTCGACTGATCTTCGAGCCTCAACTTTTTCCCTGTTTGCTAAGCAGCAGAGGATGACTAAATCTGCTCTAAAAGATGGATCTGCACAGTGAATTTCTCCCCTCTGGGCGGATGTTTCTTAGCTCCATAGTGCAGAACAAAGCGGCATGAAAACAGCTTTGTTCCTGCTGCTTTTGCCAAGTTGAACAAAACGTTGCCTTCTGCACACACGCATCTATTTGTTCATGCATTTATGTGTGCATCTATTTTTACCATTTTAAACTTTTAAATTGTTTTTTCATTATTTACCCTGGCTTAATGAAGGTCTAGTAACTATTTTACATTTGATTTTGAAGCATGGTACCTCATCCATTTTGTGTATCTTGTGCTTTTTTATGCTTGAATGTTGGAACCTTGAGCACTTTGATCTTCTATCTTTGTTTTATTAGCATGCTGTGTTACTGTGAATGAGTGTTGGATCAACTGGATGTCATATCTCACAGGATCCTGGGCAACTGTTCCTGGAGAAGATTGGTGAGAACTAACTTAGATATTAGCAATGAATCAGGGCAGTCATTAATATAAAATAAAATCATTAATGAAAACAATAATTATGGGGCAGCACTGAGAGAAATCTGGACTCTAATGATTAGTGTCCATCTCCGTTAGTCTGGACATGTTAATCTGAGAAAGAATCTAAAAAACCCAAACACGTCACCAACAAAGTTATTTGGCTGGTCTCAAAAATCCACATTTTAGTGTCAGAATATATAGAAGAGGTGTTGTTGTACCTGGTTCAATGTCCAGAGAGTGGGTATCGATCTGGATGTGCAGGCTCCTGGCGGCAGACAAGCAGAACTCCTCCAGGACGCAGTGGACAGCCTCGGTGATGTTGTACGGGACCGACTTGGCGAACTTCATCTTGCTGTTGATGACCACGCTGCCCTTCCTGAAGTTCAGGATCTCCAGTTTCTTGAAGCCTGTCAGGTTGGCTTGCAGGAACGGCAGCAGCTACACAGAGAAAAAAAATGGAGTTTGTTCCCGAGTCCACGCACCACTCTGAGTTCCTCAGAGGAAAATATTTAACAGTTAATTTGATATTAATGACCAAATGTTGGGTCTCATTTATCATATCGCCTCATCTGTTATACATGAGAAGCTGCAGAGCTGATTCCCACATTGAAATATTAGAGGAAAAAGATATTTTTCAACCGTACAGGGTTGAAGAAGAAAAAGGAAAGTAAAAGCCCCTTTAGAGAAGAAAACTTTATGATGAATTCTACATCATTTCTGTCTACAATGAATGAGCTCATAAATTACCTGATGGTCTGGAAATGCACATTTTCATGCCTGTGGAATCAAACCCTCAAGTGCTGCATGAATCAATGTTTGGTTCCATTAACTCATTCCAGCATTTTTCTTTCCTTGAAATCATCATCGCAGAGCTGAAGACGACCCTCCTTTAGCAAACAGAGGCCAGGCTCCCTTTAAAGGGACATTTAAAGAGAATGTCCTTTTTAATCAGAGGTTGGACCAAACAAAAATGCACATCTGGGCCAAGTTTGGGCCACACATTTTTGCTATCAAGGAATTCAGCCTGAATAGGGAGTAAATCTGAACATAAACTCGGTCTGATTGGTTTCATAGTTTTTATGACAGAATCGCTGCTCAGACGGACTCAAATGTTCGGGTTTTATTTCAGTTCAGACGGAAGTTTTGCTGACTGTGTCTCCATGTGTTTCTATATGAAAGTCCTCATAAGACCACAGTTTTCTGTTGGTGTCCCTAGTAAAGTCTTAACTATTGATATTTAATGAGTTGGAGACATGCCAGACAAGTGGGTTAAGACCCTTCAGAGGAAACGGATCATTTCCTGAATGAAGCTGAAATAAACGAGTTAAATGAAGCTTTTGGTCTAATTATAAACATGTAATTTTCATGCATTTAAATCCATAAATATGATGAAAATATGATGCACACCAGAGGAAGAGTTTACACTGAGCAGCATTAAGATCACCTTCCCGTCAAAGTGTTTCCCCGTGTGAGCTGAATAGATTTACATTTGGGATGAAGCAGCAGGATGCTGGGATCTTGTTGACTAATCCAACAAGGAGATGACTTGGGATTTAATGAACAAATACTTAAAATAAAGCTCCAGTTTGCTCAGCCTGTCTTCATAGCAACTACTCTGACTCGTGCATTGTGCAGTCAGAGCTGCTGCTTCCACTACATGCGTCACACACTGCGTGCAAAGCATTAAATGCAGAGAAACCCTAAAGAAAAATCACATAACCACAGTCACAACAAAGAAAATCAAAATTAATAAAACAAACAATGATGTGCAATCAGCAGCTAGCGCCTGTAACATCGGTCTCGCGTCGTCCTCAATATACACACACACACACACACACACACACACCATGGAAAACATGAGCTAAGCTTCCAGTCAATCACAGATCTTAAATGAGAAGGTTGTGACATGTTCAATGACACTGTAAATTTCAGCTCTACAGTTACAAAATATTTTTTCTTATCTGGCCCAATTTAATGAACACGGTAAAACAGAAGAGTTACATGTAACGCGTGTAACTGCATCTGTGACAACATGACCTTTTAAAAAACTAACATATTCACAGGAAAAAAAATAATTACACCCTGTGAAGTGTTAGTTGTTACAGGAAATGTGTAACAGTTAGCCTCTATCTGTTATGTCTGTGCTAACATAACCAGGAAACGTTAGCTACCGTTATGACATTATCTCTTAGCCATGTTTCAGTAACTGATGCTATCAAAGGTAAAACAGTTTGTATAATAAGTGTAGGCATTACTTTCTATATTATGGGTTTAAATGTATAACTTACATTTAAATTTAAGGTGTTTCATTTTTAGTGGTTGAATCAAATTATACTTTTTTGTTTTGGAGTGAAGAAAATGTCAAATGTACGATAAATTTAAAGTTTGACTTTGTTTCTTTTAGCATCTGCAGAGTTTTTGTTGTAAGTCTAAAGAAAAAGTTTATTTAACCTTCATTGGTTTCAGCAGCAGTTGTTTGGAAGAGTCAGTAATAACAGGTTTAGCAAAAAGAAGTAGATGGAAAACTAAGTTGTCCATTTTAAAAACATAACAGGTTTTTGGGATATGATGTATATTTTATTTTCCTTCAATAATAATAATAATAATAATAATAATAATAATAATAATTATTATTGTTATTATTATTTCACTGTTGTATTGTGTTGGCCTGCCAAGGGGCTAAAGATGGAAATTAGCTTTGCTATAATCTTGCATATTTACATTTGATGTTTATTAATAAGCCTCTGTCTCTGTTTAAAATAAAATAAACTGAAATAAACTAAAACATGCCGGGAGAAGTGGGGGCCTGGGCCCCGGCAGGGCTTTGTGTCTAGCAACGGCCCTGGCCTGTACTACTTGTTCTAAATATTCTCACCTGTTGATACTGAAATGTTAATTTTAAGATGAGGGCCATATTTTCTGACAGGCTGACATCCTCAGACAAGCTGTTGAGTTGATGAACAGTTTTCAGGAGTTTAGCTGAATCAGTGGTGATAAGTACACAGCTCCCTTTCATGCATGAATTGAAAAAAATCTAATAAAAACAGACTAATTCCTCAGCTTTGAACTGAGAAGTGACTCAGATTCAGAGGAGAGCATCTGATCCAACCAGCTGGCTGCTAATGAGGTGGATTTACTCTCACTCAGAAACAAACTGCTCTCAGATCAGTTACTGGAAAAAAGAATCTCTGACTTCATGAACAGGCCGATAATCTGAATATAAAACTTAAAACTGTAGTTTTCTCCAGACTTTGTTTCAGAGAATAAATCTAAGGAGGATCATCTGTTTCCGACTGCATGCCATTCCACGTTCTCCTGTCTCGTTCATTTAGCCGAGTCATTGGAGGAAAATAAATGCTGCATTTAACCTGCCTGAGCTTGAAATTATTATCCAACTTCCTCTATTAATCCCAACACCCCCCCCCATCGTCTCTGAGGGCGTCTGGAGAAAATGTTCATCATGAAAACGAACAGCAGCAGATGCTCATGTTCATTAATCGCTGTTCTTTTATTTTAAACGTCAAGTTGTGGTGAAATTCAGAGAGAACGATCACTCCAAGCAGTCCGCGGCACGTTTACACACGTTCAACATCCAGTATCAGCCTAAGTGTTGTTAGATTCAGGTTTTCCTGATAACTCGCTGCAGCTCAGCTTATCTCAGCTAAACCGAGCCAGCTTTCCTAAGCCACCAGACCTTTCCTGAACTACCAGACCTTTCCTAAGCCACCAGACCTTTCCTGAACTACCAGACCTTTCCTAAGCCACCAGACCTTTCATAAACCACCAGACCTTTCCTAAGCCACCAGACCTTTCCTGAACTACCAGACCTTTCCTAAGCCACCAGACCTTTCCTAAGCCACCAGACCTTTCATAAACCACCAGACCTTTCCTAAGCCACCAGACCTTTCCTGAACTACCAGACCTTTCCTAAGCCACCAGACCTTTCCTAAGCCACCAGACCTTTCCTAAACCACCAGACCTTTCCTAAACCACCAGACCTTTCCTAAGTCACCAGACCTTTCCTAAGCCACCAGACCTTTCATAAACCACCAGACCTTTCCTAAGCCACCAGACCTTTCCTGAACTACCAGACCTTTCCTAAGCCACCAGACCTTTCCTGAACTACCAGACCTTTCCTAAGCCACCAGACCTTTCCTAAGCCACCAGACCTTTCATAAACCACCAGACCTTTCCTAAGCCACCAGACCTTTCCTGAACTACCAGACCTTTCCTAAGCCACCAGACCTTTCCTAAGCCACCAGACCTTTCCTAAGCCACCAGACCTTTCCTAAGCCACCAGACCTTTCCTAAGCCACCAGACCTTTCATAAACCACCAGACCTTTCCTAAGCCACCAGACCTTTCCTGAACTACCAGACCTTTCCTAAGCCACCAGACCTTTCCTAAGCCACCAGACCTTTCCTAAACCACCAGACCTTTCCTAAACCACCAGACCTTTCCTGAACTACCAGACCTTTCCTAAGCCACCAGACCTTTCCTAAACCACCAGACCTTTCCTAAACCACCAGACCTTTCCTGAACTACCAGACCTTTCCTGGGCCACCAGACCTTTCCTGAACTACCGAACATTTCCTGGGCCACCAGACCTTTCCTGAACTACCAGACCTTTCCTGGGCCACCAGACCTTTCCTGAACTACCAGACCTTTCCTGGGCCACCAGACCTCTCCTGAACCACCAGACCTTCCCTGGGCCACCAGACCTTTCCTGGACCACCAGACCTTTCCTGGACCATGGCAGCTTTCCTGAACTACCAGACCTTTCCTGGACCACGGCAGCTTTCCTGAGCCACCTGACCTTTCCTGAGCTACCAGACCTTTCCTGGGCTACCAGACCTTTTCTGAGCCACCAGACCTTTCCTGAACCAGGGCAGCCTTCCTGAGCCACTAAACTTTCCAGAACCACCAGACCTTTCCTGGACCAGGGCAGCTTTTCTGAACCACCAGACCTTTCCTGGACCAGGGCAGCTTTTCTGAACCACAAGACTTTTCCTAAGCCACCAAACTATTCCTGAACCACCGGACCTTTCCTGGACCAGGGTAGCTTTCCTGAGCCACTGGACCTTTCCTGGACCACAGCAGCTTTCCTGAACCACCAGACCTTTCCCGGACCACGGCAGCTTTCCTGAACCACCAGACCTTTCCTGGACCACAGCAGCTTTCCTGAACCACTAGACCTTTCACCAAAGCTCAGAGGGGACAGGGCTTTTTTCTGTGGCAGGACTGGAGCTGTGGAACTCTTTGCCACTGCAGGTCGAACCGGCTTTATCACTGTCCAGTCTTGAATCCCTTCTTAAGACCCACTTCTTTTATTATTAAATTGATTTTATTGTTTTACTGTTTGTATTGTCTTTTCTTTTATTGTTTAATATTTTCTTGTTTTTAGTTATTTTATGTTCAGCACATTGTTCAGTGGTTGCTGTCGTAAAGTGCTTTTATAAATAAAGTTGGCTTGGCTTGTTCCAATAGAATTTATGTGCCAAACAGCAGCTGGGAGTCAAAGCTAGCTACATGTTTTTCCTGCTTTCAAAAGAATTGTTCAAAACCATTTTTATAATATAGTTTCCAAAAAGAAGCCTCCCAAATCCAGGTAGAGGTCCTGGATCCTTCTTATCTGTTTCTCTGAGAGAAATCCAGAGTTTATATGTAGGATTTATTTATTCTTTACACAGCAGAGGAGATTTAGATGGAATTTACTTTGCTGTTAATTTGTTCTGTGGCTGCAAAAGATAGAAATAAACTTAAAGAACTTTAGGGAGAGTTTGTTGGATTTTACACATTTATAGTGATGGGAAATTAATGTGATTATTTCTCTGACAATAATCGTAAAAGTGACATCTGTAGTGCACACAATGTTAAAATCACTGTTTTTGGAACATATATGAGTTTCAGTGAAGCAAAGTTCTGCATTCAAAATATAAAGTTTCCATGATGGATATTAATATTAACTTATTAATTAGTAATACTATCCCATCTGCTTTGTCTACTCACCACATCTAAGAAGGTGTTCTCCAGGCTTCTGTACTCAGATGACGTCTTGTTGAAGAGGTCTTCGGAGAAGTTCATGTTGGTGACCCGCAGGCTGAAGAACACCACCAACTCACGGCCGTGGCTGGCCGTGGTCATGGATGGTGTGGTCAGGTATGTTAAAGGAGGCGGAGTTGTGGTGCCGACGATGCTGCGTTCCTCTCCACTCCCTGCATCCAGAAGCTCGCTCTTCTCTGTGACTGGGACATAAGAGTGGTCCAGCTCCTCAGAAACATCCCAAACAGTCTCAACTGCTTCTTCCACAGCAGCTGGTGGGGTGGGGTGGCTTTCAGGCTCTTCCTTCCCCACCTTCTCCTCTTCCTCATGGATAATGGTGGTCGGCACCTCTGCCTCAGTGCTTTCCACCTCTAAGGACTCAGCAGCAGAGAGGATTATAGATTCCTCTGCCACCTCAAATAGTCCAGAGTCTACAGTCAGGCTGGATGAGGACCCTGCAGACACGTCAACAGCAACTGGAGGTGTTGGGAAGATGTCCGAAACCGGTGCAACTGTCACACTGATGTCCTCATCTTCTGGTCTCTGCATTGTGACGTCAACCCTGTCTGAGGCGTCTTTTTCTGCAGCTGTGACAGGAAGGCAGAATAAATCATAAGTGGTCGTAAAATATTCTCACAAATTCCCAAAATGTGTCTGTGAATTAATTAAATGAATATGTAAAGCATTTAAAATGCTTAGAGTATTCACTAAATCACCACAGACCAGTTAAGACCTGAGATCTTCCATTAAACCTCTTCAAAGTAGTCTTAAACTTAAACTGTTCACTTTATCAGGACCAGCTTCCAGTACTGGGTCAGATCCCCATTTTAATTCATAGTGTGATTGATTGAACAAGGTGTGGAAACCTTCCTCAGAGGTCTTTCTCCATATTAACATGACAGCATCACACAGTTGCTGCAGATTGTCGGCTGCATCCATGATGAGAATCTCCCGTTCCACCACATCCCATATAGCACATCCCACATGGTGCATTATCCTGCTGGAAGTAGCATCAGAAGATGCTCCACTGTGGTCATAAAGGGATGGACATGGTCAGCAACAATACTCAGGTAGGCTGTGCTGGTTAAACCAGGACACGTTGGTACTAAGGGGCCCAAAGTGGGCCAAGAAAATCTCCCCCCACCATTACACCAGCAGCAGCCTGAAGCGTTGATCCAAGACAGGATGGATCCATGTTTTCATGATGTTTCCAGCAGATTCTGAGCCGAGCATCTGAATGTGGAGCTGAAATGGAGACTCATCAGACCAGCAACGTTTCTCCATCTTCTATTGTCCAGTGTTAGTGAGTGTGTGTGAATTGTAGTCTCAGCTGATTTTCTGATGCCTTTCTAACTTCTCCAACCAGTCTGCCCATTCTCCTCTGACCTCTCATATCAACAATACATTTTGGTCCAGACAGCTGCTGCTCACTGGATATTTTCTCTTCTTCAGACCATTCTCTGGAAACCCTAGAGATGGTTGTGTGTGAAAATCCCAGTAAATACTCAGACCAACAACCATGCCACGTTCAAAGTCATTTAAATTCCCTTTCTTCCTTATTCTGATGCCCAGTTTTACCTTCAGCAAGTGGTCTTCACCTTGTCTACATGACTACATGCTGCCATGTGATTTGCTAATTTCTGTTAACAAGCAGTTGAACCTAAAAAAGTGGACGGTGAGTGTAGAAAGGATCTACTTTAACAACAGTAACCATCTTTATTAACTGTATTCTTACATCATATTTAATGCTTTACAGACCATCTGATGCTTTCTTACCTGTGACAGAGGCTGTTTCAAATGGTAGATCAGTCTTGGTCGTTTCCGCTGTACCAGCATCAGTCACCACTTGATCGTCTTTGCCCTCAACATCCCTCTCAATGTACAACTCATCAGTGGTGGGATAGCTGTGGTCAGCTGTGATCAAGTCTTCTTCTGAGGTCCGGATGTCTGTGGGTATGTTGGGTAAATTATTCTCCTCTGATGGGTGATGATACTCAGGGCCAATGGGATGAAGGAGCTCGTCTCGTTCAACATCCTGAACAGCATCCCCTTCAATGTAAAGATCTTCCCTGTCTTCCAAGGGGAGCAGGATTTTTATAGATTCAGCAGGTGGCTCTTCCATATCATCCTTAGGTGGTTGTTCTAAAATCTCTATGGAACGCTCCTCTGGAAGTGTTTCTGGGACACCAACATCTCCTTTTGACTCCTGGACCTCAACTGCTACCTTCTCTTTTGATTCTGGTGCAGACACCTCAGGTAATTCTTCCACCGGTAATAAAGGATCCTCTTTGCCTTGGTCTGGTTCTGGTGCTTTCTCTGGTTCTGGACTCTCAGCTGCCTCCTCTTGCTTGGTTTCTTCTTCAACTTGTGGATGAAGTTCTGGCTCTGAAATGTCCACTGACCCTTCATCTAGTACCACTGGCACTGAAACTCTTCCTTCCTCTGGTTTTACATCCTCCTCTGGTAGTGGACTCTCATAACTTTTTTCTTCTACAGGAGATTCTGGTTCTGGCTTTGCTGGAGGTAAGTCAACTCCACCTTCACTTGGTGCTGGAGCTTGAACAGCTTCTAAATCCTCCACCACTTCGTTATCTCTTTCTGCTACTTCCTCCTTCCCCGAGGAAATCTCTTGAACCTCCTCTTCTGTAAGTGGTTTAACCACATCAGTTGGCTCTTCCTCAGCTACTTCTTCTGAACCTTCAGGTACTGGTTCTTCAGGTTCAGAAATGTCCTCATCTTTAAAATCACCAAGTTCTGATTCTTTATCTGATTCAGGTATCAATTCTTCTGAGACCTCAGTTGCCTCAGGGGCCTCTTCTTCAGAAACTTCTGGTAGCATCAGTCTGGTCTCCTCGGAAACTCCAGGTACTGTTTCCTCAGAAACTGTGGGTATCAACTCCTTGGACACTTCTGGTACCATCAGTCTGGTCTCCTCAGACATTTCGGGTACTGTTTTCTCAGAAACTGCAGGTATTGTTTCCTCAGAAACTTCTGGTACCGTCTCTTGTGAAACTTCCGGTACTGTTTCCTCTGCAACTTCCGGTAACATTTCCTTGGAAACTTTGGGTACCGTCTCTTCGGAAACTTCTGATATCGTCTCATAAGAAACATCTGGTATTGTTTCTTTTGAAACTTCAGGTCCTGATTCCTCTGAAACTTCGTGTACTGTCTCCTTGGAAACTTCAGGCACCACCTCCTCGGAAACTCTTGGTACCGTCTTGTCAGAAACTTCTGGTACTACTTCCTCTGAAACTTCTGGGATTGTCTCCACGGACACTGCTGGGACCATTTCCTCAGAAACTTCTGTTACTACTTCCTCAGAAACTTCAGGCACTTTCTCCTTGGAAATTTCTGGTACTGTATCTTCTGAAACTTCTGGTACCGTCTCCTTGGACACTTCCTGTACTTTCTCTTTGGAGACTTCGGGTACTGTCTCCTTGGACACTTCGTGTACCATCTCCTCGGACACTTCGGGTACTGTCTCCTCTGAAACTTCGGGTACTGTCTCCTTGGACACTTCGTGTACCATCTCCTTGGACACTTCGGGTACTGTCTCCTTGGACACCTCCGGTACTGTCTCCTTTGAAACATCAGATATCATCTCCGTGGACACTTCGGGTACTGTCTCCTTTGAAACTTCGGATACCGTCTCCGTGGACACTTCGGGTACTGTCTCCTTTGAAACTTCGGATACCATCTCCGTGGACACTTCGGGTACTGTCTCCTTTGAAACTTCGGATACCATCTCCGTGGACAATTCGGGTACTGTCTCCTTTGAAACTTCGGATACCGTCTCCGTGGACACTTCGGGTACTGTCTCCTTTGAAACTTCGGATACCATCTCCGTGGACACTTCGGGTACTGTCTCCTTTGAAACTTCGGATACTGTCTCCGTGGACACTTCGGGTACTTTCTCCTCTGAAACTTCTGGTACTGTCTCCTTGGACACTTCGGGTACTGTCTCCTTGGACACTTCAGGTACTGTCTCCTCTGAAACTTCTGGTATTGTCTCCTTGGACACTTCAGGTACAGTCTCCTTGGACACTTCGGGTACTGTCTCCTTTGAAACTCCGGATACCGTCTCCTTGGACACTTTGGGTACTGTCTCCTCTGAAACTTCTGGTACTGTCTCCTTGGACACTTCTGGTGCTGTCTCCTCTGAAACTTCCGGTACCGTCTCCTTGGACACTTCTGGTACCGTCTCCTTGGACGCTTCTGGTACCACCCCTTTAGAAACAGCTAATGTTTCCTCTGAATTTTCAGGTACTGGTCCCTCTGAAACTTTCTCTTCTGTACCCTTGCCTAAGTCTGACTCTTTCTCTTGATCTGGAACGTGTTCTGAGACCTCCACCACATCATTCTCAGGTTCAGGTACTGAAAACGAAGGCTCAACCACTTCCTCTTTGCTCTCTTCTTTTTTTTCTGTCAGTTCAACTATTTCTTCCTCTTGTTGCAAAACACTGACTTGTTCATCTACGCCTTCTTCCATGAAAACCTCTACTGTGGTATCATCTGTTTTCATCTCTGGAACTGAGTCTTCTAGCTCTGAAAGCTCAACTGGTTCAGAAGTTTCAAGCACATTAACTATAGTTTCTTCTGGTTCTTCAGCTGTAACCTCTTCCTGACTTTCTAAAACTGACTCTTTGTCTGGCTCTGAAACTTCTAATGTTTCTGCTGCTGCTTCTGACACTCCTGTATTCCTTTCCACTGGTTCAGAAACTTCAGTTTGTTCAGGTTTTGGCTGCAAAATCTCAAGTAATTCATCAGATTTAACTACCAACCCTTTCTCTGGTTGTAACAGTTCAACTTCACTTTCCAAATCTGTGACATCCTGTGACTGAATTTCCAAAACATCACCAGGTTTCTGAGGTTCAGAGAGACCCAGTTCTATCCTTTCCTCATCTGGAAGAGCATTGATGTCTTCGTCCTCTCGAAGGTTTGCTATTGGCTCTGTGGGTGGTTGAGCTGTGATACCTGCCAGTGTTGTGAGGGAGAGTTCGATACCAGACGGCTCATCGACGCTAGATGTTGCAGTCAATAAAATTTGAGGAGTTGGGGTGACTTCAAAAACATCCAAACTAGGATGTTCTTTGTCCTCATCAACAGGAGTCAGATCCTCCTCTGATATCAGGTTAGGAGACAGAGTGATAATATTATCTGGCTCCACTTCTAGAATCACAGGAGGAGTTGGGATGTAGTCGCGCACAAGTTCACCAGTTTCATCGTGGTGAATGGTTTGAATCTCATGTGTGATAATAAGTAGTTCTTCTTGCTCCTGTTCTTGGTCTGATGGTTCAAGTTCGCCAACATGAATTCTCCCCGACTCATCGATAACACCTTCAGAAGCCGGAGAGTGATCAGTGTTCAGCGAGATCCCTCCAGTTGCTGCCGTCGTCTCTTCGTCTGAGACGTCTGTGGAGTCCAGTAGGGTCACGAGGGCATTTTCCTCCTCTGTAGGGGTGAGGGGAACCGCCGGCGGAGGTTTATCAGTCTCTGACTCGCTGATGAAAACCTCAAACTCGTTATGTGAATCAGGCTCACTGGACTGTAGAGAGAACAAACACATTGATGAGACAAAGCATTTACAAATGTTGATTGATATTCTTTGTTTTGATGAATTAGTCAAACTAAAGCCATTTCAGTTATGATGTTTATTTTAAATGAATGAATTTAACGTCCAACAGCAGTAACTGAAACTCGTACCTCGTCCACGACTTCGACTGATGAGGCTGAGGGCAACACTGGCAGGAGCATCGCTTCTGTAGGGAAAAACATTTTCACAGATCAGATAAACAGGCTTGATCAGCTACTATGAATACTTTGGTGAATATTTGCTGTCTGTTGCTTTCTTTACCCACACAACTCTTTATAAGTTAGTATTATACAATTTGGACAAAATTTTTGGACAAAAATCCAAAGAAATTGTGTTTCTTCGCTGACTGAGATAAAGATAGAGACATAACAGACAGAAAGGTTTGTAGAATATCCAGTAGCCAGCAGATTAACTGGTAACAAGTGAGGGTGTCGGGATTGGGTATAAAAGCAGCAAAGATTTAGTCTTTCCAAAAAGGAGGGGTCATGTTCGGCACTTTGGACCAAACTCCACCAGAGCATCATCAATAAGTTGAACAAATATTTCTCGGTGACAGACTGTAAAGAACTCTAGTCTTTCAGTATCTGCATTTCAGCTGCTTTGGAAAAAACTGATGTCTGCTTCTATGTTCCATAGATGAGAAATATCCAGTTATCAGAGAAAGCTGTGATGGTATGAAGGACATCAGTGTCCATGAAGGACTTTGTCTGGGTAAAGGTACCATCGATCCAGAGGTGGATTTTTGGGTACTGGAGAGATATGTGCTACTATCAAGGTGATGTCTTTTCCTGGAGGTCTGTGGACTATGTCCGACCTACAGTCCACATTTGTCTCTTATTTAAAATGTTTGCAGCAGGGCTGCACAATATAGCAACAATTTACCTTCATCATAATACCCTCTGTAATATATAGGTGTTAAGAGCATGTGTAAGGGTTTAGGCCTCAGCTCCTGCACCCTGAATGATCTTGAGAACCACTTTGTTCAAGAGCCCACAGTGGTTCTCTTCTGTTGAGCCTCTGCAGCCTTAAACCCAGGTTCTCCAGACAAAAGCCCAGCTCTGTAAGCGGCTGCTTTGAGCTAACAACCTAGAACTTGTTTTTTAATGATTGTGTGGGGGTTTTAACAAGATAACTGATGTGATGACATCATATATTTTATTTTGTTAGGACATTCTCACATCCACTGAGCAAATAACTATTCAAACAATAAAAGAATGGATTTAAAAAAAAAATGAAAATCTGCCTCGTTCAAAAGAAAAAGGCTTTTTTAGACGGTGACAAGGTCAGGGTGCGGGAACTGGAAAAGGAGTTCAGAAGGAAGGCCAGGGTGGCTAAGATCAACTAAGAACAGAGTGGAACAGAAATTAACATCTGGAAATGTGAGAGAGGCCTGGCAGGGGTTCAACATCATGATGGACAGAGCCCCAAACCCACAGTATCTGACCACCCGGATCCTGCTTCCTTCGCTGAGCACACCAGCCACCAGGACCCGTAGCCCCTTCTACCATACCATCACTGTTGATGAACAGCTGGTGGCCTCCATTCTACGTAAGTGAACCCGTACAAGGCCTCTGGCCCTGACAGGCAGAGTGCTCAAGGACTGCTCCACTCAGCTATGTGGAGTCTTTACCAGGCTATTCCAGCACCTTCTGGACTCTGGCTCAGTCCCCATCCAGCGGAAGAAGTCCACCATTATCTCAGAGCTTGAACCATGCAATCAATCAAGCCAGTTAAATAATCAGCTCACCCCAAACAGCTCTGTCTGAACTGTAAAGCTGATCTGTGATCAGGAAATCCACCCTGATCACAGAAGACCCCTCCCGCCCACTTCACGCCTCCTTTCATTTGCTACCTTCAGGCAGACGCTACAAAGTCCCACTGGCCCGAAAAAATGTCTTAAAAAATCTTTCATTCCCTCTGCCATAACTGTTCAAATAGGCTCAAGTCATCTGGTGCTCTTTCTTCTCTCTTTCTGTTTGGAAAACAGTTTGTTTTGAATATTTAAATGTGGGCCCTTGAGCCACTAGGCCACCACTGCTAGTAATTCAGGTATCCAGGTCGACATGCATGAAAACTTCAGCGTACTGGGGAAATGTGTTAATCTGATTTCTCCTAAACAGATAATGGCAGTTATCTAAGGGATAATCAGGTTGTTCTGTCTACATGAGCACTTGAATTGTCTAATAATTCCAGAAATCAGATAATGATCAGATTTGCGGTGTGCATGTAAATGGGCTCAACATTATCACATTTTTCTAATATCGTGCGGCCGTAGTTTGGAGCATCGTGAAGAGAGGAATCGGACAAGAACAACCAGGGAATGGTGGCAGATTCCTCTGGAAAACTAAAACTATCGAGATCCTCAGTTCATTAGAAAGTCTCATTAAAGGAGGCTGAAGGAGCTCAGTGTAAATACGACTCTATCCAAGTGTTTTTCTTCTATTGTATCTTTAAATAAAGGTTAAAAGAAACTGATTGAGTTATATTTAAATCTTTGCTTCATTTTAGAAAATGGCCCAATTGTCTTGTGCTTGTATGCTAGAAATGATATTTCTATGGTTCACATTTAGAAAAAAAAGGTTTTAACCTTTTCTTTTAGATGAATTATAAATGAATATTTAACTGCGATAGTCTGGTGACCCATCCAGAGTGTGTCCTGCCTCTCGCCTACTAACGGCTGCTAATTCCTGCCAATAAAATAAAAAGGCAGAATCTTGCTGTGTGGCCAGTTCTGTTGGGCTTTCTTGCTTATTTTGATGCCTCCAGAACAACATGAATGTGAAACTGTTCATTTTAAAGGTTCCTATTAGCAAGGTTAGCATCTTTTCTACATCTGCTGTTGCCATGGAAACAGAGACAGGAGCCACAATCCAACAGACAAAAAAATCCTGCTTTCCCTGTCCTCATCAGAAAGTGTCTTCACTTTCTTCAAACGTTTCATTTTTAGAGACAGGAAGCCGTCTCTATGTGGATGACCAGGCTGCTTTCCCGGGAATTCTGTAGATGTTTGGATAAATCCAATTTTCCCATCTGCGATCTAAGTGAAGGGGGCGTGGCCATCTGAGTCAGACAGATTCAGTCCAGAGTCCAGGCTATATGTGGATGTCTGCTTAATGTATAACAAATATAAAAAACATGGAGGTGCTCAGTAAGAGGAAATCAAAATGTTATCACCAGACCTGGCTGGAAGTTCAGGGAATCCAGATCCACGGGCAGAGACGCCTCCTCTCGTAAAGCCTTGGCCACCATTTCCCTGAGTCCAAAGCTGGTGGGCGAATCGAGTGCACCGGTCGCCGTCTCCAAGTTCTCCGAGCTGCTTCCAGGGAAATTATTCTCAAAGACCAGAGAGTAGTGGACCGAGATTCCTCCAGGCCTGGAGAAGGAGAGATTCCCTCAGAGCCCATGACAGCTCACACATCCTGAAAATGAGGGATTCTAACGCAACATGTAGGATTCAGCCAACCGTAAAACTGACAGAGTTAAGCAGCCGTGAAAGAATTTTTTATTGCTTTTAAACAAACAGGCTGCACGAAAACTTCATTAATATTCATCACAGTTTGTTGTGGAGACAGAATAAAATGGTTTGTTGCTCATCTGATTAAAAGGATTTTTTTTGATGAACTGGTGTCTAAGAGAAAAGCTTCATTAGGCTGCAGCCGTGGTCCTGCATGTAAAACATCTGCATCACTAACCTCAGACTGCATCTCATCTCACATGGAAACAAACTTCTCTACAAGCTTCTATTTCCTGGTTTTACTTCCTCACTGATGTTTTCACCATCGGCGTTGGTTCATATCATCAGAGGACATCTGAGTGGACATTTTCTTTGTTCTTTGTTTTGGTCTTATAGGACGTTTCCTGTCAGGTCCAGTCTGAGTTTCACCAGCAGCAACCGGCTACAAACTGAACATCAGACAGTTACAGATAAAAGCACCTGTAGGATATTTCCCATCCCAAACTGGATCAGAGGAAGGTGAGAATTCATGAGATGAAAGCAATTTCTTTAAAAATCTTTGTTTTTTCCCTCCACGCAGCAAAATACAAATAATTTAAGACTCAGTAATCTATAAACATCTTCACGTCTGATGCTGCAAAACTGCCACAGACCACTTCTAGTCTTTATTTATTTCTATCTAATGCATTTTATTCATTTAGTTTATTTTATTCACTCTCATTTATATATTTATTTTTATATTATCCATTTATAAATGTTTATTCATTGTTATAATTTAATATTTAACTGTAGTGTATTTTTTTCAGTCATTTTCTTTTTCTAAATTTCTTACAGTATTTATTGTTTTCCTATAATTGTATACAAATTCAGGTGTTAAAGGGTTAAAAAGAATTACTTTTTCATTTGCTCTTGCAGCTTTTGCTTTTCTCATCTAATAAAGCAGCAAATTGAGTTTTTGCCTGGTTCTGGTTCTGCATCCCACTCATACTGAATTTATCAGCAGTGACAGCCTCTTAAATCCAGAGAAATTCCTGTAAAGTTATAATTATTCAATCAGTTATCTCACTTCAGTGCAAAACAACAAAATATTCACGCCACTAAAACTTCACTCAGAAATATTCTCATTGGTCACAGCTCGTTAGAAAAACCTCAGTCTCAAATTAAAGAGTTAAGATTTACATCTAAATAATTATAATTATTTTCTCCTGACAGAACCAGAACCATGTCCCCCCCCATTTACTACTTCAGTGTTTGAACTGTTGGTGTTGAGAGAAAACTGGCTGCTGGTGGTCTTCATGACAACCAGCTGAAACCGGAGGGACCCTCAGAGACGTTTCTGTGGGTGAAAACTCTCCATGTCTGTCCGACTTTATGAGAAATAGACAGAAAACGTGAGCGCTTGGTGTTTTGGTTTGTTTTTGTGGTGAGAGCTGTGTTTGGCCCAGAGAGGCAGCGAGACAAGAGTCCCTCCTAAGATTAGAGGACGAGCTCCCGCTGAGGCCTCGTCTTCGTGTTATTGGCTGTGACAGTGCCAGACACCATGGGGGGAGTCTAATTAATGGAAAGGAGCAGTCGTGATAATATCAGCAAATGTCTCTTTTCCTCTGCTCTCCTGCCTTCTGAGAGGTAAAGTTTGGGAAGAAAGCAGCCGCACAGGCCAGCTTGTTAGCATTTTACAGGATTCAGAGAGAAAACATCCTCCTGCCTCAGCAGTTCTCTGGCCCGCTTGTGGGAAACTGAACTGTACCGACAAGTTTTAGGTGAAATCTCTGTACATCTGACTTGGACCCAAACAGAAGCTAAGCTGCATATTGGCAGGAACCTGCACACAATCAGACACCCTACAGGGAATATTTCATCTGTCAGAGTCGCTTACCCGTCTGTGTCCTTGGTCTCGCTTGCAGGGGGAAGAGGAGAACAAGGTATTAGAGCTGGAAATGAAACTGAGAGATCCAGCACATCAAAATGCCACTTTAAATTCATCTGGTTAGACATATTTTATTGGCAGATGAAACATCTAAAATAAACCAGGAAGCATGCAGAAAAACCCAATAATTCATGGCAGGTGATTAAAAGGATGCCCCAAGGGTTTTAGGGTTTCAACTTAAAAATGACAAACCCAACAAGAATTCCTTATTTTTCAGCAAAGCTAAACTCTGTGTTAAGCATCTTGGTATGAAAATAAAGTTAAAACTGGTGAGATTTCATCAGAGGTGGAAACATCAGCACAGATGTTAGAGTAAACGAGGTTGCAACATAAGGAAATATGACGGGTTTTTTGTGTTTTATAGTATATTATCCTTTAAAATTCTGCTGCATTTGACAAAAACTTCCAGAAAAGCTGGAAGCGTTATCTAGTTGAAGTTTCATGGAGCTGGAGGGAGCAGGGCAAATTTCCACAGGTTTTAGTAAAGAGATGGCGAGGTGTTGTTCAGTGAGGTTCTAGTCATCTGATGAGGAATCTGGGACACACGACTCTGTCCACTGTCTTTAAACTCATCTCCAACTCTTCTTCTGTGGTGGGATGTTATTATAACCAGAGGTAGATGAAAAGTGAAGGCAAAGTTTCAGGCGTGAAGTTGAATTTCGGTTTAATATATTCACAGTTTCTCCTTTCAGACAAAGTTTAAGGTGGAAGATGTTTGTTTGGACTGGTGTCTGCAGTCTTCCTCAGCAGCATCATCCAACCGCCGTGACGTGTCGTTTATCAGCTGTTATTCCTGGGTGTGGCCAACCTAATGCACCTGACAGATCCACCAGGTTGGCCACGCCCCCTGCTGCTCCATGGTCTCTGGAGGAGAGAGCCCCAGGTGTGTGAGAGCATGATGGTGTCCCTGGCCTGCTTTCTGATTCCCATGGCCTCCTTGATCCATCTTTTGTGTTTGTATGGCTCCGATGATGTGAGCGTTGTCCCGTTCCATGGTGTGGTTGCTACGCTTGCAATGATCCAATATGGCTAATTTCAATTGTTCTTTGAGGTCTTTGAACCATCTCGCTTATTTCTCTTTTAGATGGAGAAAATGCATGTGTGAGAAGAGCAGTTGAGAAACGACACATCACAGTCGCTGCTGAGGAAGAGGAAGACGCCAGTCGAACCATGTCGAGGTAGAACAAACATCTTCTACTTTAGTTCTGTTGGGTGTAATTTCAGCTTCCTGACGGCATTCCCTCCTGGTTTAACTCCTTTGTTTGTGGAATTTGTGATTCAGCTGCAGCAGATTTCCTCTGGGATTAATGAAGCTCTCTGATGGAGATGAAGGAGGAGGGCTGAGCCACAGGAGGTGAGGGAGAGCGATCGAGGACTATTTGGTCTTGAGTGACGGATCGATGCTGTTTGTGTTATTTACAGTTAAAACCTGAGCTGCAGAGTAAAAATGCTCCATTACTCGTCATCAGCATCACCTACAGAAGCACAGTCTCTGCAGTGTTCTGTTACACTTATTAGATTTGGACATGAATCATATTGAACATTTGTTTGTCTGACAGTAAACACATCAGAGATTTCCACCGCTGGTTGACCTCATCACCAACATATCCCTCCACCCACACACAGGTAAGAACCACATGCATAAACAAGCAGAAAAGGGTATTAAGTGAGTCTTTGGTGGATTATTTCTCTGTGGTAACATTAAATCTTTTAAGTGGAGCCTGGTTTGTAATGAAAATGCAATAATGGGTTGAAAATAAAAACTGGGCCCGATCTTCTCTGATTCTGCTGCTGATGTCGTGATCTGTGGGTTTTGTTTTGGGTTGTGCAGCCATCACGTTCAGGGCTGTGAGCTGAGGAAAAGCTTGGGGTTTACCTGAACCGCTGTTTGGCTTCTTTCTGCCCGGCAACGTTAAAAAAGATGAAAAGAAAGTCCAGAGCAGTCTGGTTTCTTTAACTTTGTGATGCACCTCAAAAAGTTTCACAGAATTTGAAGAGAAACTGAAAACATCCTGAACAGCAAAGAAGAAAACACATTTTCTGTCTGATTAGTCGCCGTGTGAAACATTCGCCTGCAGCCACGTCTGACAACCTCAGTGACAAGCAGCTCTTATCTATTCAGTAGCTGTTCATAGCGAACGGTGGGCTTATTAAAATTAATGACATTATTAAGGCTCATTGGCTGTGTGTTCGGCTCATAGCTCAGACTCACCTGATTCCAAGAACACTGATGGCTTTAAATCCTGGGAGTTTGTCAAAAACGTGCTGCATCTGCAGAAGAAAAATGACTCTTCAGCCCCCCGAACGTCAGTCAGGATGCGTGCAGTCATCTTCCTCCTCCCTTCCCAGAAGCTAATTGACTCTGAGCTTGTAAATTAGGGCTGGAAGAGTTAAAAAGGACGGCATGAATGGGAAACGTTCATTGATATCTATCTTTGGCACAGTTAAGCACCTGGACGCTCTTATGACATAATCGTCTTTAAGGCTCCAGCAGGTAGCATCCTGCAGCGAATCGCGTGCAACTCCCAACCATCCCAAGGCTTCTCAAGCAGGAACCAACATGGAGAGACTTAATTTCTCAACATGCCTCCCATTGAGGAGCTCGGGAGGAGTGAACGGGTGGTAATCTTCTCCATTCTGGGGGCCTGACCTCTGTGCCCTGCGGTGTAAGCTACTTTACAATCAGCCTGAGCGCCGACAGACACGGACCCGGCTGCTGCTCTCAAACTCAGGAAAGAGGAGGAGGAAGATCATGTTCTCTAAGACGGGAAAGTGATTCTTAAATATGAAATAAATCTCAATAAGAAGTAAAATCATAGCATGAAGGCCCACCTGGTCCTGCAGGTGCTGAGCCAGGTCGATGTACTGAGGCGAGTCTGGGTCATCCAGCAGCTCTCTGTAGCCCGGATCCACCAGGTCGATACTAAACTCCACGATCTGCTCCACCAGACTCTCTGGAACCACGTTAGGAAGCTCCGTGTCCTGCAGGACCACAAACAGAGTCAGTCTGGAAGAGTGGTGCTGGAAACCCGATGGTCCGATAAACATTGTAGAAACAAACAGTTCACACGAAGAGCAGAGGATCACTTCATGTCATCCAAAAGACCACAGAGTCCCAACTGTCCTGAGCTTCCTGCAGCCGAGGCGATGAAGGTGATGAAGGCCAGAGGGGACCAGAGCTCATTCACACCCAAGTTTTCTGCAAATTGAGAAACACTCTCAGCTCAAAGACAGATGTTAAACCTTTTTCTGATGAGAAAACAAGGCTTTCAGCTCCACACAGCTCCTCCCAAATGGACAAACATGCCTGCAAATATCCCGAATTTACTTTTGTTTTCACCCACACTAGCAGGGCTGGGATCGCAGTTGTGATTAAATCTGAACATTTACTCTTTTTATAAAACTCTGAGCCTGTTTACATGACTCGTGCGGTTTCCTGTCTAACACGGTACGCCAGTAAGGCTGCTGTTTTTGGTCATATTAGTTACTGTACATGTATGATATGATTTGGTTTTATAACTGATCAGCAGAAACCTGGAAATACAGGAAACACTTTTAGGTCATCTCATCCCAAATTTAATTTATTATTTTCATTTTTAATTTAGAACAGGAACCTCCATGGGGAATAAAAATAATAAAAAAAACCTTTAATAGTCTCTCAGTGGGGAAATTGCTTTGCTGCAACAGTACAGGTGCAGGCAGCAAAAGCACACAGGTGTTATCAAACAAGAACACACACACAATAAATAATAGTATATCCAGTATCTGATCTGCGGGTGAGTATGTGCAGTATATAAACATGTACATCAACATGTACATAAACCTTTATATAAACATGTAAAAACAGTTTCATGTGTTCATTGTGAAGTGTGACAGCAGCAGGAGGAAAGACCTGCGGTATCTCCTCCCCACAGCGAGGATGGATCAGTCTGTTCCTGAAGCTGCTGTCCAGAGCAGACAGGGGTCCTGCAGGGGGGGATTCATGGTCCTGCATGGGGGGATTCATGGTCCTGCATGGAGGTCAGCTTTACCAGGACCTTGTTGACACCTACCTCCTGCACTGAGTCCAAAGACCAGCCAAGGACAGAGCTGGACCTCCTGATAACTTTGTCCAGCTTCTTCCTTTCTGTGATGCTGCTGCTCCAGCAGATCTCACTGTACAGGATGGCTGATCCACCACAGAGTCAGAGAAAGTCCTCAGGAGCCCCTTTTCACTCCAAAAGACCAAAGTCTCCTCAGAAGATAGACCTGCTCTGAGCCTTCCTGTACAGTGCATCTGTGTTGTGAGTCCAGTCCAGTTTGTTGTTTAGCACCATGGAGCAGAGGTGTCCCAGGGTCAGTCTCTCCAGAGTCTTCATCAGATGGGACGTGAGAGCCACCGGCCTGTAGCTGCTAAGTTCTCTGGCGTGAGATGTCTTTGGCACTGGTACCACACAGGAGGTCTTCCAGAGCTCAGGTTGAAGACCTGCTCCATAAGTCCACACACTTAATTTGTGCAGGACTTATGGTCCAGCAGCTTTTTTCGTCTTGATCCTCCTCAGCTCCTTTCTCACCTGGGCTGCTGTAAAGGAGACGGGTGGGCAGGGGGGGCTCTGTGATGGTGGGGTGGCTGAGTCCAAGGAGACGTAGAGTGCATTGATGACATAATGAGCCGGAGATGTGAAGGCCTGCGGGGGGGTAGTCTAGGTGTCAAACTGTTGGAATGCAGCTCCATGGGGGAGGAATGGGTGCTTGATCAAATGTATTGAAATGCAGATTCAGATCGTTGACCCAGTTCATGTCCCCCTCCACCTGTGAGTGGGGCATTTTGAAGCCTGAGATAGTTTTCAGGCTTCTCCACCCCACTGATGTTCTGATGCTGCAGCTGCTCCTCCATCTTCCTCGTAACTGGCCTTCCCCACTCTGGTTTTTCTTCTCAGCTCCTTCTGTACAGTCCTCAGCTCCTCCTTGTTCCCTGATCGGAACGCTCTCTTTTTTCCCTTTAGAAGAGCTTTAGGGGCCATATCCACGGAGCCGAATTGCAGTAAAACCTCATAAGTATTTTAGTAATCCACCCTTTTATCCCCACGAAACCAGGGATTTGCCTCCATGAAACCGACATGACCCTCTTCCTTTGTCTGGCTGAGGACCATGGTCTCGGATTTGGAGGTGCTGATTCTCATCCCAGCCGCTTCACACTCTGCTGTGAATCGCTCCAGTGAGAGCTGGAGATCACGGCCCGATGAACCCAACAGAACCACATCATCCGCAAACAGCAGAGGGCTTTCACCCAAACATGGTTCTGGTTCTGTTCGGGTGTCTCAGCGCCTCGGTGCTTTCTGGTGACCAGTTCACACCAGTTTAACCAGAACCAAACATCTTGGAAATATGGTCCTGAAAGTTGATGATTACATCATCAGGCTCCATTATAAGGTAAAAATGTTCAGATTCAGATTTTACTCTAAATGAACTCATCCAGTAGACCAGTAAACTAAATGTGTTCACAGTGTAGTTCTCGATGTCTAGTTCTCACTGTGTAGTTCTCAGTGTCTGGTTCTCACTGTGTAGATCTCAGTGTCTGGTTCTCACTGTGTAGTTCTCAGTGTCTAGTTCTCACTGTGTAGTTCTCAGTGTCTAGTTCTCACTGTGTAGTTCTCAGTGTCTGGTTCTCACTGTGTAGTTCTCAGTGTCTAGTTCTCACTGTGTAGTTCTCAGTGTCTGGTTCTCACTGTGTAGATCTCAGTGTCTGGTTCTCACTGTGTAGTTCTCAGTGTCTAGTTCTCACTGTGTAGTTCTCAGTGTCTAGTTCTCACTGTGTAGTTCTCAGTGTCTGGTTCTCACTGTGTAGTTCTCAGTGTCTAGTTCTCACTGTGTAGTTCTCAGTGTCTGCTTCTCACTGTGTAGTTCTCAGTGTCTAGTTCTCACTGTGTAGTTCTCAGTGTCTGGTTCTCACTGTGTAGTTCTCAGTGTCTAGTTCTCACTGTGTAGTTCTCAGTGTCTAGTTCTCACTGTGTAGTTCTCAGTGTCTGGTTCTCAGTGTCTAGTTCTCAGTGTCTAGTTCTCAGTGTCTAGTTCTCACTGTGTAGTTCTCAGTGTCTGGTTCTCACTGTGTAGTTCTCAGTGTCTAGTTCTCAGTGTCTAGTTCTCACTGTGTAGTTCTCAGTGTCTAGTTCTCAGTGTGTAGTTCTCAGTGTCTGGTTCTCACTGTGTAGTTCTCAGTGTCTAGTTCTTACTGTGTAGTTCTCAGTGTCTAGTTCTCAGTGTGTAGTTCTCAGTGTCTAGTTCTCAGTGTGTAGTTCTCAGTGTCTAGTTCTCAGTGTGTAGTTCTCAGTGTCTAGTTCTCAGTGTCTAGTTCTCACTGTGTAGTTCTCAGTGTCTAGTTCTCAGTGTCTAGTTCTCACTGTGTAGTTCTCAGTGTCTAGTTCTCAGTGTGTAGTTCTCAGTGTCTAGTTCTCAGTGTGTAGTTCTTAGTATCTAGTTCTCAGTGTGAAGTTCTCAATGTCTAGTTCTCAGTGTCCAGTTCTCAGTGTGTAGTTCTTAGTGTGTAGTTCTCAGTGTCTAGTTCTCAGTGTGTAGTTCTTAGTATCTAGTTCTCAGTGTGTAGTTCTCAGATAGTTTTCGGTCTCTTTTCTATCAGACACATCATCCGTCACGCATACTGACATGTTTCATGAGGATGAGGATGGAAGGGTTAACGTCCAAACACGTCAGGCTGGTGTGACAGATGACATGTCTGATAAAAATGAATGACGCCAGTGTTTGATCGACCTCAGTTGGCCGATCTGGACTTTGTTGTCAACAGGTGGTCTGTAGTCAACTGTCTTCATCGGTGGAAGGCCAGCCAGGGGAGGCGGTGCTCAGTCGGCTTCTTCTGTGCTGTCTGCTAGCACCGACTCTTGCATGCTTGTTGTGTATTTTATTTATTTTAGTTGTATCTCAGATTGTAAAGCATGTTGGGCAGCATGAGCCATGAGAAATGTGCTATATAAATAAATTTGACCTTTTTTCTGTGTGAAGGCTGGTCATAATTAGGTTATGGCACCATGTCAGTGCCCAGCCGGTGTGATATCCCTCGCAGAGACCCAGTCCTGACTCCACCAAACTGGACCCCTTCATCACCCTCGGCTGCTCCTTGAAGGAACTGTCTATAAAAGTTGTGAACAAAAACCAGCCCTGCACGAGTCCAACCCTCACCAGAACTGGATCTGACTCAGGGATGGGGATAAAGTTTATTAGAACAACTCTAAAAGTGTCCTCAGAAGGCATCAGTCCTGCCAGCAAAGCCGACTTCTGACGGTGGCTGTGAACCACCTCCTCAGCAGGATTTCTGCTTTCTTCTTAAAATTTGGTTTTTATCAGGTTCCAACTTTCTGCTCATCTCTGAATAATCACATTCGACAGGATGTGGACAAACTAAAAACCTCAAACATTAGACGGTTTTCTTTGTCAGCAGCTTCCAAACAAGGACGAAGGAATCGATAAAGGAAGGAATGAGGAAATAAAGTTGACTGAAGAAAGAAAAAAGGCTGAAAGTAAAGCTTAAGTCTCTGAAATGTGGAGGAAAAGCTTTGGTCAGTATTTTAATAAATGTCTGAATTTTCACCAATACGACGCAGAAACGTCTTTAACAGAATTCATCATCAGCTAAAATAAAGTCTTTCAGTAACAGCTGCAGGAGTCAGGACTGAACTTTCCAGCCGAGCCAGTGAATAAGAGCAGCTGCTGGTTGGAAGCAGCAAACGTATGAATGGAAGGTCGTGCATTCATAAACTCGCCCATTTATTTCCTGGTTTCTGAACAGCGGGCTGCTTGCAGGTACTTGTTCAGACACGCTGGTGGTTTTCACAGACTGACGCAGCCATTCAGTTCTATCTGCTTTAGAAAGGAGGAGGAAAGGGCCAGAATTCTGCCTGAAAGCACATTAACTGTGTTTCTGTGCAACAGTCAACGTGTCTGAAGTGAACTTTAGAAATGCTGCAAAATATCAGGTCATTATTTAAGACCAGGTTTGGAAAAATTAATCCTTTAGTTCATTTTTAATGCTCTTTAGAAGCAGAAGCAGCTGATGATGTTTGTTGTGCTTCTTCAGTTAGGCCATTCTGACCATCAGCAGCAGCATCCACCACCTCGGCCGCTCCAGCAGGAAACACCTCACATCTCACGAGGAACTCAATAAGCCCAAAATGAAAAACTGCATGTCCCCTCATTTTTCAAATGTCCACTGACACCAGAGGTCATGGAGACCTGCACCTACAGCAGCACACATTTGCAGTTTTCTTAGTTTTCATCATGTGCAGGAGGGGCTGTGAGCCTGGACCAAGCACAGCCCCATCGGGGGGAGAGCATCTACTCATTAAGTTTATTTGTCAGTACTTGTTTTGAGTCTGGTCCCTTCATGCAACAGTGCTACATTTTTTACATCCAATATTTTACCTCAACAGAGATGATTTTTATTTCTTAATCATTTTTTTTTATTTAATTTTATTTATCTGGATATAATCCTACAGAATATTTATAAAATTATGTTGTCATATTTCTCTAATAGAATAATACATGTGCATCTTTTACTTTTCCAGATTATCATTGAAGCAAATTTGGTAATTACAGTGTTTGAATGTATAGATGTGTTTATTTATTCCACAGTGAGTCGCAGAGTATTAGATGACTTAGTGATATCCATTGAGGTGACAAATGTACCATCCCCACCCATCAATATACAAGAAAACAGCTTTCAAATAGGTGTCCACTGCAGTGACACTAAGCATGAAAGGGTTATGTCGAGGAATGTAGCTCCATCTTTTGGTTTGTTTGCTTTCACACTGAACTACCACCACTACCTGGGCAACGTCACGCTGTAACAACAACTGCTCACTAGGGGGCGATATTTATCCAAAACATCCAAAACAACCACTGACCAAGAAGAAAGAAAACCCTGAAGAAGAAAACTCAACTTATTGACTGGCCAGGACTGAAAACAGCTCGTTCACCACTAGCAAACAATGGAGCATCAATAAATTTCTGCAGTCTGGTTTCTGGTTTAGATCTGGTTTTTACCAGAATCTGTCCAGTAAGAAGCAGCCAGATATCCACCATGTTAATCTCCTTCCTCTCTTTGCTTCACTGGATGCTTTGTTTGCTTTTACACTGGAATAGAACCAGAGTCCAAATGAGGGTTCCCACTGCTCCAAAGAAACTGAACTATGTGGACGAGGGTTTGTTTAAAACGCACCAAACAACCAGCATGAATCCCCTTTAGTCCCCATTATTTCCACTTTGTTAGGTAAGTTTGGTTTTTCGTTGGCCTTCATCAGGACACCATCGGGATGAGAAGAAACTCCTCAGATCTGTTGAAATCAAACATGCCCTTCTCCAGGATAAAACATCCAAATCCAGACAAAGCAACATACCTTTCCTACATCGGATCATGTGACCTGAATAACTCGCAGGTGAACAGGTAAATGATTGGAGGCTGGAGCCTGAACACCTGCTGTAGGAATAACTGGAAGTAGGTGTCGGTACCTCTTGGAGGGCGTCAGCAGGCTGAGTGTGATCGACAGTCGGGCTGGAAGAGGCGCTCGGGGTGCTGAGGGGGGCGATGGTGCTGGCGATGATGGTCGGGGCCGCTGACGGGACTGCTGGGGTGGCGGGAAGAGCCTGCAGACCTGAACCAACTCCAGGGTACAGGGTAGATGAAGAGTGATGCTCTGAGTCAAGATGTTGTCACACTTGGTGTTTCAGACGTGTTTTCATCCAGTACAGGATGGTTTTACAGTATAAATGAGAACTTGGTACCTGTAGTCTCAGGGAGCCTCTGTGTGGGTGCAGGAGTCACCACGCCTCTGCAGAGGGAAGAAAAACTGAGCATGAGCTGATGTTAAAAAAAGCAGCAGAAATAAAATGTTCCAAAGCCTCATAAAACAGATGAAGATGGTTTGATTCTGCATCTTAACACATTTTCCTTCCCAAAAAGTCCAGTTTGCTCTGACTGGCCAAGAAGAAGTGTGTGATGGTTTATGTATCTCAGCTGCACCAGAGTCCACATGAAGCGTACTCTCCATGGACGTGGACCAGGGTTGGTTTAAAGTGGACCAAACGACACCAGTGTGATTTATTTATGTCATGTGGCTCCTCACTGAGCAACATTCTCATGACACAAGCCAGAAAAAATAAAGAATTTCTGTCAAACTTCAGGAACAATCTTGTAGTTAACAGTCCAAACACGACTTCTGGGTTCAGTATGACATTATTAAAAAAATGAATAATGCAACAAAATGAATCTTCTTACTTATTTAACAGACGATCCAGCTGTGAAACCAAAGAATAACCAAAGTAAAATGTCAAGATAATGATTTACAGCGAATCAAAAAGCAGCACGTGTCATTTAATGTGATCATTTTTACTGTGATCAGAAAATTAAGATACAGAATGAAAGAAAACACTTGTGCAAAAAATGTTTTAAAAATGGTGAAAATATCTGAATATTTAATAATTATCCTCCCTCCGTTTAAAACTCTGGTCAGACATGTCGATGGGAGATGTGGCATGGTGCAGGTGTAAGATGTAGTTTTATATCTGAACGTGTGCTTTGCTATTGTTATGTGTTGTGTAATGTGCTGTCCTGTTTGGCCCGCCTCTCGTTTGTGTTACTGCTGCCATGTTGGCCAGGCTGTGCTCGTAAAACAGATCATTTTATGTCAAGCATCTGCCTGATAAAGCAAAGGTTATATAAAATAAAAGTAAATCTATTTTTATTGCAGGATTAAAGAATGTAATGATTTCTGAATAAAGTTTTTAAGGCTGTGTTCCTGTTTAGATGTGGTTTGCTTGGTGAGGTCGGAACCTGTTTAATGGTTCGTGTCTGCAGGGATCAGGTATTACCGTGTCGGAGGTCTTCGGTCTCTCATTCGGTTCATCCTCTGCAACAAAACAAAACAATTCCTCAGTGTCTGTGTGGCCAACAAGCCCTCATTCCACATGGTTTTCACACCTGTGTATGAATGACTGCAGCATTATTATGTTTGTGATGTCGTGTCAGGAGCTGCTGCTTCAATGACCCCATTGCATTTTTGTTTTTCCCTCTTCACCACCAGGATTTGAGGCTGTAAAAGGTGACTTATGTGGATGCTTCCTGCTGGGGTTTAAAATATTCTGCAGATGTTTCAGGATTTTCAGGCTAAAAAGCAACTAAATCCCACAAAATAATGCTTAACACAGGGATGTTAACACGGAAATGAAACAGCTCCCGTCTTCTTTGATATTCAGAGTGAACATATACATTTTCAACATCTGGCTGTTAACAGAGTCCATTTTAATGACTGATCAGCTAGAAAGATCAGTATTTTCTTTTTATGTAAACCAGCCTGTAGTAGCTGAAGCGTTTAACCCCGGTCTTAATGCAGACATGATGTTTCCAGGACAGCCTCAGTTGTCAGATTATGTTATTTATTTATTTATATTCTGGACAGGATAGAAATGCCTGGAAAACTTCTGTAGATCACCTAAAGTGTAAGCTGTCCATCACAGTTTACGCCACAGAGCTACACACCACTGCTCCTGAGACGCTGGTGATATATTGGCGATGGTGCTCGGGTGGATCTGGTGGAGTTTCGGGGTTAAACTAAGCTGCACTGTGGTCAGACAACAGAAGCAGAACATAAATACAACCTTAATGAAATGCAGACGGCTTGCTGCAGAGCCACAGAGAGGTCAGACGAACTCCCGTTGACTTCTTTTTACTGTCGACGCCTTTAACGGCCGTGTGAGCATCACAGCTGCACCGGCAAGCAAAACAAATAAAAAGCACAGAGATGCAAAACAGCACGAAGCCTTATGTTTCCCAGGGAGATGGTGTGATGTTATCTGCATGGATCTGGGATTTTAGTGCAGTTAGGACCTTCCGACTGGAGGTTTTATCTTATTTTAGATCCATCTCACCATGAAAGCAGAGAAAGCTTTGTTCCCTCTCACAGAATGGGAACAGATCAGCACCACCATGCAGGTCTAAGTGGGAACCAGTAAGCTGCTGCTGCAATGTCAGCTAACAGGATTAACGGGATCAGTTCATACTTTGAGCGTAAACGTTGCAGAGCGTTGCCACGGGTGACCTCATTAAGGTTTTAACATCCCTGCCTCTTTTGGCTGTGTTTGCGTGCAACAACTGAAGAGGTGGACAAGTAAACAACATCTTCTGATCATGTTGACTAAATAAAGTCTTTATGTAGACATGCAGACACCGTTTCGCTTGTATTTACGCGACATCATTGTGGATCAGAGTGTTTATGCTGAATGTGTCTTTAATTCTGGAAAATTCCTCACGTGCTGTTTTTACTTCTTTTAATCATTTAAACCATGAAACCGATGGCGGTTCCTTCAGGGTTCCTCACGAAGTCAGAAAAATGGAGAGCGATTCTATGAGAAGATGAGTTTTTATCCATCCATCCATCCATCCATCCATCCATCCATCCATGCATCCGTCCATCCGTCCATCCATCCATCCATCCATCCATCCATGCATCCGTCCATCCGTCCATCCATCCATCCATCCATCCATCCATCCATCCATCCATCCATCCATCCATCCATGCATCTGTCCATCCATCCATCCATTCATCTCTGCAGGTCTGTTCATGCTGTTGTTTGTTTCTTTCTGCAGACTCTGGTATAAATATTAATTACCGCCTGTGAATTGTAGCGTAAACTTTTATCTGGAAGCAGCTCACGATCAGATAAACTGATTTATTCAACTCACCCACATTAAACGCTTCCAGCTTTGTGTTATTCATCTAATTCATGCAAGTTGAAAAGAAAAGCAGAGGATAAAATATCTAAATGTTTCTTAACATTGAGCTGAGCAGCGTTCCAGCTTCCTGATCACCATCAAAGCCGTGAATTATTCATGGAATTCCAGACGCTGTGTGGTAATCGGAAGCAGAGTTTTGTGGACGCGTTGGGTGTGAACGTCTCACCCTGTGAATCATATGGACATGCTCCTCTGAGCTGCTGAAGTTCCTGGCGAGGTCGGAGATGCAGAGCGACTCTTGTTGACACGTGTGAACCCAGTGTTGGTACTCTGACGTCCCGGGAATCCTGTCGAAGAAGATCCTGAAGGCCTCCCACACGGCTTCCTGACAAACTGACCAAACAATCACACAAACGTGGCCGTAAGTGTGCGGCACGTTGCAGTCCAAACAGCTCAAACTGATGCAGTGGGAAGTTAAAACAGACATGAAACACGAGTCTGATTAACAGCTGCAGAAGAACTGAAAGCAGAATAAATATCAGTGTGTGACCCTAAATCTGCACAGACAGAGTGTTGGAGTCATAAAATGGGCAAAGACAAAACAAATGCAGAGTAAATCTGTGAGCAGAGTCTCCTCCACCACATGTCAGAGGCAAGTAGAGGAGAGCTTCCAGTTATTCACACCAAGACAAATTAATTAAATCTAATTTTCATGCAATCCTAGTGCAAGTTCCCCTGCTGAAGAAATCATAATTAATGTTAATATAGATTGTTTAATATGACCTGAGCCCACTGGCAAAAAGCCCACCCCATTAAAAAGAATCTAAGTTATTAAAACAACGTAGTCTAAGAAGATCTGAGCTCCCAGCGACCAGGAAGAGTAAATAATAATGATGCAGTGTAATAATTTCAGGGAAAGAAAAGCCTGCAGCACAACTTATAATTACAGCAGGTCCGATTGTTGCTTCGAATTATCCCAGAAGTCCAAAACTGCATGCAGAAAAGAGTTTCTGCTCATTTCACTGCAGCGAGAAAGAGAAGTATAAGTCCCCGACTTCCAGACGTGAAATTAAAGTTTTTAATTTCATTCAATTAAAGCTTTGAGCTTCTATTAAGCTTCACTTAAAAAATGTTCAGTCCTGCAGAAAAACTCTGACGTTCAGACAAAAACCCGCAGTTTACATTTCTGGGTAAATTTACATGTCAGAGAAGTGAAGGACAGGACAGAAAGAAAACATCCATCCATCCGTCCATCCACCCGTCCATCCGTCCATCCATCCGTCTGTTTGTCTAGTTTCCTTTATTGATCCAAGGTGGGATCATGGAAGCAGCTGATCTTCCCACCGACAAATTCAACCAATCTCTGGAAATTCTTTTCCATAAAAATAAAGACAAATTTTTTTTAACAAAAATAAAATTAATCAGTTAAACTAAAGAATAAAAACAGAATTATATATTAAATAAAACAAAACTAAATTAAAGATAAGATAATAATAAAAAATTTATTGATTAAGAAACTAAAATAAAATACGAAAAACAAAAATAAGACAAAATTAGTTATTAAAATAAAAAATAAAAATGAATATTTAATAAAATAAATAAATGAAAATGAAAACAAAATAAAATACATCTAGAAAAGCTGCAGCAAAAATGTTAGGCTGCTGGATGTTGAGGAGTTTGTGAGGCGATCAGACCCCGTTTAATCTTTATAAAATGGTAGTTACGCTCTAAGCTGAACAGGATTATCCCTGATGGAGACTGAACTGCTGGTGCAGGGCTGAAGATTGATCCGGAACAATAAGATGTGGAGCAGAACCAGTGAGAAAACCTTGGGGATGCAGGGTGGCATCTAACTGCTGAAAGCAGCCACACGATTGGTTCAGAGACAGAAATCAGTCCAATTAGGAAAGATTTTGGTCTCCCGGCTGTAAATAACTGGCAGCTTCCACATCTGTGAAGCTCCATCAATGCTGAAAGGTACATGGAGGTTTTAGAGCAACATCTGCTCCCATCCAGACAACGTCTCTTTCAAGGAAGACCTTGCAGATTTTAGCAAGACGATGCTGAACCACATCCTGCATCCATCACAGCAGCATGGCTTCACAGGAGAAGAGTCCGGCTGCTGAACTGGCCTGCCTGCAGTCCAGACCTTTCACCAGTACTAAAAGAAGATGCTGCACAGCTGGAACTACTTTATGAGGTGAGATGATACTTTTCATATGATTTGAACATCTGATGTTTCCTTTGTTCTGATGTGAATTAAATGTCGGTTCATCTATCGTCTGCTTCTCTGAGATGGGGTTGCAGAGGTGATGAGGAGCCTAGAGAACATTGATATACTCAGTCTGCTCCAGTGGTTCCAGTCTGACTCCATGATGTGGAGGTCAGGGCTCTGAAGAATCAGACTTCCTGGAACTGAATGTTTCTGGATGTCTGGGTTCGTCATCGTCCTGCAGAACCAACTGGACAATCAAATCAGGGTTTAGTGGATGGAAAGAAGTGCTGGTGTTTTCAAGCAGGAACAGATAACCTGTAGGAGGAGGAGCAGGAGGCGGATGAGTCACGTCCATGACTCACTTCAACTCTCCTCTGAAGTTTTACTGGCAGGTCAGCAGGCTCGTGAAGACTGAGATCCTTTCTCACCCCTTCTCTATGGGCTCACTGTCAAGTTATGTACATGAATGTTTGTAAATAATTTCAGAGTTTGTGTTTGTAAATCAAGTTTTGTCATCCTGAAAAAAAAAAAACATCTGTCACAGAAATTCCTGTTAGAGAGAGAGAGAGTGTGTGTGTGTGTGTGTAGGAAAGGATCTGCATGGTTTTATCTTTTCACAGATGCGAAGGGCCTGCAAGACCAAACATCCACATAATATGTGGATGTTTGGTCTTGTCTTTACACCTCTATCTGATTGGATGATGACAAATCAAACTGTCCAATCAGAGAGCAGATGGCTTCCTGTGCTTCAGCACTGCTGAAGGCTCTTAAAGGGGAGTAGATGCATTTTCAAGATGGTTGCTGGTGCCACTGTTTGCCAAGGTGAATGTGAGAAACCAATATTACTCAGTCTTGGCCACCTACAAGCGGTGCTTGTTGTTGGAGGCACTAGGGAGAGCCACGGTGAGCAGCAGCTACTCCGTTGATATAGTAACAGAGACCAGCTGGATGAGAGTGATGGCGAGCCTTGTAATGTCGACCAGGTGGAGGCGTCAGTTGGCAGAGAGAGGCCGCAGCGCCTGCTGCTGGAGTCTCAGACTGAGTTTATCACATTGCCTTAGCAGCTCCAGACTCAGACTCAGTGACTTCGTTTTGTTAATAATGTTACAAACCCACCCAGTCGCACCCAGTGCCATTTAAACCACTCTGGTTTACTGGTCGACTCCCCTTTAAGAGCCTGCAGCAGTGCGGGGGACAGGAAGTCCTCTGCTCTCTGATTGGACAGTTTGATTTGTCATCATCTAAACAGAAGTATAAAGGAGAGGGCTAAGATCCATATTTGCAACTTCAGAATCTTGCTGGCAGTTTCTTGCTTTACATCTGTGAGAAGATCTTTTTACCACCATGCAGGTCAAACACTAACTGGAATTTCTCTGGCAGATTTTTTCAAAAGTTAATTTACAAACACAAACTGTGAAAATAAATGTCACAACCGCACTCTTCTTCTCCTCTTCTGTTTCCTTTCATACATCTGGTCAGTAAAAATCCAGACAGGATTTTTCAGGTGAGGTTGTTAACTTGATGCTGTGATGATGAACTGAGTGAACAGATGTGAGATTGAGTGTAAACAGACTCCAAACAGCAGACAGGAGAGCATCTACACCATTAGTGAGCTGAAACAGAGCATCACAAGCAGAAAAGTTAAATGAACCGGTACCTCGGAGCTGGTAGTAAGCCTGGTGGCTGGCCAGAACCTCGTCCACCGTCTCCTGGGGACAGATCCTCACTCCGGAGTGTAGGAACACCGACCTCTTGGATCGACGTCTGCTGAGTTCAAAGCCGGAAGCTTTGCTGTGACTGGACGTCTTCAGCAGATCCACCAGGCGCATCGAGCCGTCCGACTCTGGCCTGACGCTGCCATCTGAAGAGGAAACGGTTAGGATGAAAACAGGGTAACCCCAGACCAGATCCTAGCCATGTCCAAATCCCCGGCAGATGGCTTGTGTTTACTACAAAGAGCAGCAGATTTTTACAACAATGCTGCGAGTGGAGAAGCAAACCGCTATGCTGCTGCAAGCAGCTTAAAGCAGGTGACATCAGGGAGGAAAATCTGAGCTGACGGGAGAATGAAAAGCAGCTGCTTCATATCAGATGATGTGTAATAAAAAGGCAGCATTAAAAAATGTCTTCCTGAATGTTTCAGATTCACCCTGTCCTCCGCTTCACACTGACAGCAATTATTCTACAATCCTGTCCTGATGATCAGTTATATTAACCCTTAAAACTACAAGACAAGACATTTTCTGCTGATTTTGGACCACATGTACATGTAGAAGCTGAAGCTTTTAATCCCAGTCAGCATCAGACGTGATGTTTCCAGCCTCAGCTGTCAGACTGGGAGGTAAAATGATGTAAAATGAATGTATGAATAAATATAGCAGCATAAAGGCCGACCAGAAGAAGAAAGCAGAATTTATTACTAACAGAACTTTGTAGAAATAACACACAGACCAAGCCTTTTCTCATATTGGCATTGAAACAAACACACAACAGAAACTATTTCCATGTTTCCACTTTTTCCTCATTTCCAGTTATTCCTGCTACTATTTACCTGCTATCCTCACTAAACCAACTCCAGCTCAGCTGCGTCTTATTTACTGGATGCACTGTTTTCTGTTGGGCTTTGTTCAAGTGACATGATAGAAATTACGATGTCTGAATAGAAAAATATGTGTGTGTATTCTGTTACATTTAGACCTGGGATTTCCTGTTCTGGTCCTCGAGCGACATGGTCCTGCAGGTTTTAGATGTTTCCTTGCTTCAGCATTAATGAATCTTTAACAGGCCTGGTGAGGAGATGCATTCAATTTCAGCCAGGTTTGCTGGAGCAGGAGATCATCTGAAACCTGCCGGACGGTGTCCCTCGAGGACCAGAAATGTGTACATTCATTCTGACCTTAACCCTGTTATACCTGAGCCCAAACCTCTGCTAGTAAGTGTCCATCTGAAAAGCATAAAATCTGGAGATAAAAATACTGAAAACACTGTGAGACCCATCTATTAGCACCTTCCACCATTGCTTAGACCAGAGTTAACCAACTCTGGACCTCTTGGACCAGGTCCTGCAGGTTTTAGATGTTTTCCTGCTGCACCACACCTGACTCAAACTGATGGGTCATTAAGAAGCAGAGCTTGAAATCAACCATTTCATTTGATTCAGGTGTGTTGCAGCTGAAACCTGAAAGATACTGGCCCAAGAGGTCTGGATTTGGTGATTTCTGCGCTACCACCTCCAGACTGTGTGTTTGTGGTTAAGAAAATGCACTACACACTACGGCATCCTGTAGGAACGTGAGTGGACGTAAACATGCTGGTATATCTGAACTAAATCTGTGTAGATCAGGTAAAGACTGTGGTTCACTAACTGAGATCAGATCAGTCAGTAAAACCACTGAAACACAGCAGCCAGAGCCTCCTTCTGCTTACTACGACGCTGGACAGGACGAGATAAAAAATAAAAACAAAACGTCGCCTGCTGGTTTGTGGACTCTGGATTTTCCCTGTTCCCGTTTTGCTGTTAGATTTTAGATTTAGAAGCTTGTCAATGGCAGCGTTGCCTCACCTGAAGGCATCCTGTGTTTTATCATCAGCGTTGCTCTGAAAGCTGCGTTAAAACTATGGAAGTGCGATTCTGTAAAGTTTGTTGTCGATCTGACACCAATAACATCCGGACCAGCTCAGCTGATACCAATAATTCACTTAGAGAAGCAGCGACTCTACGTTTCATCACCTGTGAAAGTAATTAAATATGAAATATGAATGAACTTGTATAAAGAAGTGGAACATCTAATACAGTAATAATAAGGCAAATATAAAAAAAAAGTGGGAGCAAGAGACGGGAAGGATGCCCGGGAAGGATGGAGGTTTGGGAAAAGACCAACGAGCAACTTCCTCTGATGGAGAAAATACACTCGGTAAAACATTGTGAGATATTTTATAACTGCTGGAAAAAAACCAGTGGACTTTTTCAGCTGGAAGAGAATTAGATAAGCGTAGGAAATTCTGGAAAAACTGGGTGTGATGGACTGGTGACCTTTTCCAGGTGTACCCTGCTAATTGCTGGTAAAGGCTCCAGCTTCCCTGCAACGCTGAGTTGGAATAAGTGGCCTAGAAAAGATTTTATCAAGAAGGTTAAACATCTGAAACTGGCAGCAGGTGAAACGCTCACGTACTTCGTAGCGATGCCATGATTACTTTCCATGTGGAGTCATTTCTAAACCAGATCATCAAAACAAAGTTAAGCAACATGCGTGTGTTATCTTCTTTTACTCTGGTTTTCCCATTTTTAGTACGAGAGAAATTCACACGCTGCTCATTTTTTCTCCAACAAAACAGCTTCTAGATGAACGAAGACGTCAAGTCTTACATGAAATCTAAATAAAAACACTCTCTTATGTCTAATAATGAATTAAAATGTGTATCCAGCTCAGTGATGGTAATAAACTGTGTAATCTCATGCAGTGACAGATACTCTGCATCATTTTGCCTGCCGGGAGTTGTCCCCCATCCCCAATCCCTCTCAAACTAAAAATAAAACCATGGATATGGGGGTATTTTCCTTTATTTAATCAAGACTGTAATTCTTTGATTTAAAAGGAATATTTCTTGTTTTCAGAATCAAATATTTGAGAGCAAGAAGGGACGTTTTGAGTGTGAGAGCAGAGCTTTGAGAGAGGGCAATGTGATATTTGATTGTGAAAAGAAGAAATCTTCCTTTCAAATCAAACAATTACAGTCTTGATTACAGATGCAGAAATACCCCCATACTAGCTGCTCAGGAGGCCACACAATCCTGCAGATCTACGAGGAAAACAGGAGTCTAAATGTGTCCCATTAATGTTCTGAATGCAGGTGAATCTGAACGCCTCATATCAGCTGTTTTTGTTTGTGTTGTTAAGGGAAACTGCCAATCAGCTGCTGTTTTTTCATGTTTTTAGTCCACGACTAAGCGCAGAGAGAGCTGTAATTCATGCTGTCGAGCTGTAATTCAAGCCGGCCATGAGTCCACTAAACTCAGCTGTCATTGGTTTTTCACCGTCATTTCCATGGTGGACGTGTTCGGACACATTTGCAGCCGGACGGTGGTGAAAACTGATTTTTGGCTGTGGCTGAGTAGCAGATTAAGGCTTGTTCTGTATCCTCTGGTGAAACTGTGACAGCGTCCAACACCTTAATGATTTCACAGTCCGGGACTTATGCAATCCTAATAGGCTTTGCTTCACATTGTGACCAAGTTTAGGAAATTTATATTTAGTCTTACTCCTAAAATGCTCGCATCTAATCAGAGAAATACAAACTTTCTGCACCAAATGAAAGAAGTAAATCTGTGATTGTGGGCTTACATTTAATTCCAGCTGCCGGTGAAGCGACGGTGAACAGCAGCATGAGTCCAAAAGCCCCGAGCATCGTGCAGGACGAGCTTCCACAATGTGAAGATAAAGGTAAATCCAGCAGGCTGACAGGAGGTGGGCGGGGGCGTCCTCTAGCTCAGGTGGATCATGGGGCTGATGGAGCGCTCGGGGCCCTGAGCTGCGGCTGGAACGATGAATTCCTGCGGATAAATGTGGAGGAAAAATCTCGGGGCAGCCTGAGCTGGAAGTATGGCAAGAGTGACGAGGTTAAAAAAGTGGCCACTGTTTCTAGAATAATCTGTTTATCTGCTGCTCAGACATAATCCTTCTTTACCCCGTGGCCTTCACAGCGCAGACGTCATCCTGTTAGTGGCTTTCTGGGGGCATCTGTTAACCACAGAGGCCAGTTTGTTCAGTACACCCCCCATCACAAGCGGTCCGGGCTTCGCAGGTGATCTGATTCTAAGACAGCGACTTGGAGATGATGCCACCCTCCACGCGGTGGCAGTTCCCTGGAACTGGACAGCTTGTACTTCTCCTGGAGTAACGGCTTGGTCTCAGCAGCAGCCTGCAAGTTCTTACTGGTCTGACTGGTGCTGCTGCAGCGGCCTGCAAGTTCTTACTGGTCTGACTGGTTTTTCACCACCCTGTAGACAGAAACATGACGATCACAGCTGATATTTTAAGATTTCCTTCAGTGGTATGTTTAAAGGACCTGGCGTCTGGCTCTGAGGAAGACATGAATTCTTTAGATCATTGTTTTTCTTTATATTTAGCTTTTTATTGGACAAAATATGATTAGAATGAACTAAAACTGACTTCATCATTTCTAGTATTGTTTATAATTTTATTTCTTTTATTCAGCCTGATTTTATAAGCTCATTATTTTTAGTTTATTATTATCATCCTGGCTGTTTTTTCTCCAATTATTGATTTCATTATTATTATTATTATTATTATTATTATTATTATTATTATTATTATTATTATTATTATGTTATTGTTCTGTGAGGAAAAATTTTGAATTTCTGTTCAAATTACTTGATTTAAAATTAGAAGACAAACACTAAATTTAAGTCTTCAAATTTACTAGTTTTCTACTGACTGTACAGGTTTATATTTCATTATCCAGTTTCCTATTATCACATCTGTGAAAAAAATGTTGAACATGGTTAAATAAAAGAAAAAGTTTGGCCTTTTCAATGCATTCAGTGTGTTCTGTTCTTTTGCTTTCTTTATTTGTTTTGTTGCTTTATTTTGTTTTTTATCTGAGTCTTTTGTTCCAGTACGTGCTGCTGCTACCCAAATGTTATCCAGCCTTGGGATCAATCAAAGTACATATGTATGTATGTATGTGTGTATGTGTGTGTATGCATGTATGTGTGTGTGTATGTATGTATGTATGTGTGTATGTATGTTTAATTCGCTTATGTAAAACTTTAAAATCCTGATTATTTGCCTAAATAATATGTTTGTAATTTTAATTTTTGTCATTATTCTGCATGTTACCCAGAACTTTAAAAAGTTAAAATACTAAATACGTAGAAACACTGCAGACTCATTTGACTGAAGCCCCAATAAAACCAAACCCTTTTGTGGTTTTATTTAACCAGTGTAAACGTGACACTGGGGTGTTCAAACAGGATCACACTCCTCAGTTTTACTGGGAATGGCCATGTATTTAAACGGGTTTTACTCCCAAGCTAAGTTACCCAGACAGCAGCCATGTTTGGACCAAATCCAGGCTACATTAGGCTTTAATGGCTTAGTTACTATCCTGGCAAGTATTTTGTGGGCCAGAAGTGGTCCTAATAAGGGAAGTCTTCCTTATGTTATTTTCCTTATGGGGCACAGGTGGTGGCCATGAGGCTGAGTTTTGGCAGGTACACTCATATTTAGTCAACGTCGTAAGTCAAGGCCACATCTGGGTCTCCTTAGGCCTGAAATTGGAGATCAGATTGTTGCCTGATGATTCAGTTTTGGATGAGCTGCAGAAAAAAACATCAGCATCATCTTAATCCACTATTGCTTTATCAAAAATAAATACTGAACCGAAGAAAACTTTTAAACTGTTTCCAAGCCAGTAAACATGGAGGATGGCTGGCGGGTTTAGGTTGGGGGCGGCTAAACTGTGGATTTACAAATGCTTTCCTCACATGTTTTGTTGTGGCTTTCAGTTGATCCTGTTGCCATGCCGACTTTAGTTCTGCCATTTCTGAGGAGCCCGACAAAAGAAGATTAGAAATGACTTTTAACCCAGCGGCTGTCAAGCAGTCCAACTCATCACCGTTTGTTTGGCCTCTGTCAGGAAGGCGCTGGTAGTAGTAGTAGTAAGATTAGTAGCACCGGGATTAGTGGTAGCTTGAAGAAGAGGCCGAAGTATCTGCAGCCATCTAGCAGCAATAATAACTATAGCTGCGTTTGTATCCATGGTAACCAGAAGACGCAGTATTAGAGGTGCAAACTGTTTTTCTATCTTCTGGGTTTTTGGGAACAATCTGAGCTGTTTGTGTACTTTCAAACACTTTCTGGTAAATTTAAGTCTTGCATGTGAGATTGTGTAAATCTCTCCTCTCTGTCCTCCAGTAGTATTTAATGATAGACTAAAAGTTTAACCTTAAACATTAAGATCACGCTCTGGCTATCATCATTTCATGTAGGTTAGCATAAATGTACGACCCTCTGACATCTGCTTTAGACACATATTTACATCTTTCTTCACAGGAATCCCAGACTTCAGTTTTTCACGTGTCAACAAGAGAAACGTCTCCGATGGCTTTTCTCCTGGTGAATCCCTCTACGATGAAATCCAGACAGGAATGACACATAATCCAGTTAATTTAGTCTGTTGAGCATCTCTGTTTAACCTTTCACCGCTAATAATAATCCCTACAGACTCCCCCCACGGCCGTCTGCTCAACATCATCAACAACAACAACAACAACTGTGAGTCAGGACCTTTCCAGAATTGTCCCTCAAATTTCATCCTTGTTCATCTGCAGTCACCAAATATTCATTTATTAATACATTTTGTAGGATAATATTTCAGGACAACTGCATTTTTACTTTTTAAAGAGGGTAAAATAAATTTTTCTCTTTCTTTATGTAAGTTTGGCACCAATATCTATAAATCAGATTTTTACAAAACATGATATTTTTAATCTCATTAATTTGGTTAAATACACATTAACGTAACAGGATGCTGCAGTATAAACAAAACATTTTATTATTTAAAAAATAAAAAAAAAACATTTTAAATTTATTTTAGCTTGATTTGTCCAATTTTCTCTACAGCAGATGAAACTAATTAACACCCCGAAAAACCGAATTATTGTCTTATTTCTTTGGCACCAGAGTGCTGCATTGTTAGACTGACCTGTCAATCATTTGAAATCTCATTAAAAGAAATCAAACATCTTTTCATGACAGGTTTGGATAAACTTTATTAGAACTGTCAGAAGAACCGAGTTGTTCATGATGATCAGTCAACCGACCCGACTTTTGTCAGCTGAAACATTTCAGGGCGTACAGGTTTAACCGACTCATAAAACTACATCTGCAGCTTTAAAACATGATAACTGGAGAATGCCGTCCTCTAATGACACACCGGTCACTTGCTCGTTCAGCTGATAAAAACCTACAATGAAACTAAAAGATACGTAAACTCTAGTGGCAGTGAGAGGAACTACATGTAAACTGTTCAGAAGAACGTATATTAGTCTCAACCACGACCTTTTCCTCATCCTAACCAACAGATGTCACTGCCTCAACAAGCGGCTGATTATTTCCACGATGCAGAAAATGCTGACGGAATCGATGAGTTTGACATTAAAAAAGGAATCCGTTGTAAAAAACGGAATATGGTAGAATTTGCTCATATGAGGATATGATCTGCTTTCCCAGCTAATTTAAGACTTTTTCATGGTGAAAAGCAAGACAAGGGTCAAACCAAACAAGGGTCTGACCGCTCCAACTTCCTGTCTGTGTGACATCACCTGATCAGGCAGGAAGTCAGCGACAACTCGGAAACCAACAGCAACACCAAAGATGTCTAATAAATGAAGAAGGGACACAAGTGTCATGTGACTTAAATCATGGTTGAAAGATTGTGGTATCACAAAAATAATATTTTTAAGTCTCAACCATGATTTCACATTGTGTGATAAAAGGAGAGTTATTAAGAAATCACAAAGATTTAAAAATAAAAAAAAGTTAGGGACAACAAATAAGAAAAAAAGGAGGGACAAAGACTACACTGAAACTGATTTATATTAAACACAGATTGTCCTTGAGGCATTGTTGCAGCCTAGTCAGCCCTGTAATAAAACTGATCACAGGTTGTATTCAGACAAAGTGAAGAAGAAGCTGTTGGACATTTTTCTCCCTCTTAGGCTCTGTGACCTTGTGAGATAGAAAATCTGAACATTCATTCCTCTTGTGGCGATGCTGAAAAGGTTCATGAGTGAAATTCTGTTCATAAACCCCACAACACCGACGCCTGGGGGACTTTATGGGAACAGACGACTTCAGCAGGCTCAGCTGTTACTGCAGCTTCGTATGTTTCCTCTGCTGTGACTGTCTTCCTCCTGTGATGCAACACCGACATAGTTTATATCAAAGCAGCTGATGCTGGAATGGCGAACAGGTTCCCCTGCTGCAGGATGATAAGATAATAACAATGCCATAAAAAAGCAGGACTGCAACATAAACCATGAGAACAAAGTTTAAAAGCAAGAAAAGTTGCACAAATTCAAGATGTACAAAAAAATGGGAAAAAAGCCTCTTAAAGGAGAAGCTCTGCAGGAAACAGGAAACATGCTCACTCATGATAATTAACACCCCACATAGCAGGATGAAGAACTAGGATGGGGGAATGGGGACCAGGATGAGGAATCAGGATGAAGAACCAGGATGGGGGACCAGGAAGGAGTGACTAGCTATTTAAGAAACTTTGGAGAGTTTGCTCTCACTTTGGATGCTGAGTTTGGAATTGGTCAATAATTATTTAATACAGGGGGATCGCCACCATAAGGGGAGGAGAAAAGAGAAAAACCTGGAAATGTGTCTGTCTCGACTGCATGAGAACGATGTTAAATGCTCCAGAGTCTTTACAGGAGGTGCCGAAGGATCTCAGACTGAGGAACCCCACCATCAGTCCAGGGTAAAACTGACCAACCTGAGAGCCAAGGGGGGAGGTGAGGTTAGTAGCTGCTAGTAGTTAATACTGTTCCAGGTGAATTTACTCTGACACAATAACACATATCTTAATTCTAACACTTCTGTAGTAATCTCACATCTCTGCTTCATTTTGGCTCCATGATTATACATTTGTAGTTGTTGAGATATACTTCATTTATTTTGGGGATGTCATTTTAGACAGGAGGCAGAAAAAAGGCCTCATGAAGAAGAGGTTAATTTAATGATAACACAAATCAATGGTAACACTTTTATCTAAAGAGCTTTAATATGAATACTTGACATTTTTCAGCTGGATCCAAACAGAGAAACAGAGTAAATAAGATGTTGTGGCTGCAGTCAGAGATGAACGTCTCATCCTGAGAAACTGTAGTAGCTTCTCACATCAAGCTAATTAAGATGTAACCAAGGCTCTGCGCTCTATGATTAGCACATAATTTGCAATTTAAGTGCTGCATACTTACAGTTTAAAGTGATTAACTTGAATTGTCTTCAGGTCTGATCTGCAAGCTCAGAAGAGCTGGAAGCTGATGGAGACACATTTAGGTAAAATTAGTTCTGCAGACAGCAAAAAACACAATGTGTTTGTGTGTTTACATGATGGAGAGATTTAATACGAATGTAATGTGAGATTGTTGTCATTCAGTGTCAGAAATACTAATGAAGAATATCTGAAATCCTCTTGTAGACGGCCAGACCTTGTTCTGTCCCCCTTCTTCATGGCATCTTGATTTTCTCCACCGTCTGATTTTCAAAATCGCAACTAGAGTTGTTTTAGACAGCCTCCTAAGCAGATCAGATTAACTTTTGTCAATAAATAATAATCCTCTTTTCTTCAGCTTCTTCTGATCTGCCTTTTCATAGTACATTTTACCCAAGTTTTAAAGATGATTCCCACTGATTGGGTAAGGAACAACACACAAAAAACCTCTTTTGCCTTCCAGATGTAATTGTGCGCATAAATGACAAAAATGGGCCACAGAGGGCCAACATGGAGCCTTGGGGAACTTCACATGTCGATACCGAACAATAGAAGGCCCAACATGGAGCCTTGGGGAACTCCACATGTCGATACTGTGCACAAGGTCCACTTTACAAATCTCACACATTTAATTTATTTTGTAAGTTTAACGTTAAGTTATCCCAGACTTTTAACGTTTTCCGCCGCCGTTTTCTTTCCTAGTCCGCCACCATATTTTTCCCCGGGCGGACTTCACTGCGCATGTGCAACTCTCTGCAGAGATTAAAAAAGAAGACGACGTCTCACTCTGTATTTTTTCCCCCTCTCTGCGCATGTGCATTGTGCAACTCTCAGCAGAGATAGGATTAGAAGACGATGTCTCACTCTGTAGTTTATTTTTTTTGTTGTTTTTGTTTTTTTTTTTTTGCAGACAATAGTCGACGGCTAAATTCGTTGTCGACGATTTTTATTGTCGACTATTGCTGACAACGTCGACTAATCATCACAGCCCTACTCCACATGTCGATACTGAACAATAGGAGGCCCAACATGGAGCCTTGGGGATCTCCACATGTCAATACCGAACAATAGGAGGCCCAACACGGAGTCTTGGGGTATGCCACATGTAAATGCTGAAGAATAGCCTCCACTCTGCCTGCTAATACAGGTGAAATGGAAGATTACTAAATTTGACTTGTCAAAGATTTCACCACATTTCTGACAAACCAAACATTTACTGTTTTTATTTATTAGCATCTCAAAGCTGCTCTCCAGAATATTTCCTCCTTTGTATGAGGATATTTCAGGTGAAGTCTAAAAGCAAAAGCTCATGAAAACAAGTTATTTGATTATTTTAAAACTTGACAGCTATAATAGTCACAATTCAGCGCAGTTTTCCTAATTTCACCTGAATTTAGAGAATAATATGATAAAATAATCATTTTAAGTTTTTGCACTTTCATATAAAGTAATGAAATTTACTATGTGTTATTTTTAGGTTTGACTGGAGGACGTAAGCAACATTTAATATGAACAGATGGAAGGTTAATACGCCGATTCCCTTCTGCTGTTTGATTTCCTCTTCTGTGGCTTCATCTCTGTGTCTGAGAGGAGACCAAAGCATTTATAATGAGGTCAGTAATCCTCTATTCTGTTTGATTTCTTGGAGCCAATGTCACGGTTATGGTCTTTATGTTCATGTTTTTGGGTTTCTGGTCATGTTTAGTTAGTTTTCCCTTGGGTGCTGTGGTTTTCTGTTCCTGCCTCGTTAGTTCACCTGGTCTGATTAATCATCCACTTCACCTGTGTCCTGTTACTCCCTCTGTGTATAAGTACTCCTGGTTTTCTGTTATTCCTTGTCAGATCCTCACCACTCATGGATGCCTGTTCCCTCTGGTTTAAGCTTTATGTTGTTCCTGTTTTGGATCCTTAAAATAAACCTTCTTTACCTGCACTAATTCTGCCTCCTGCCTGACTGCCTGCAATTGGGTCCTCACCTCCTCCGACGCCCGCCATTAGTGACAGCCAAAGGTTCTTCAGGTATGTGACAGGAGCCGATGATTTATTTCAGTCTGCTTTTACTTGACGCAGAGCTTTGTCTTTTAGCTTCTGAGCCTTCTCTGATGCATGGTTAGTTTTTTTTCCTTTGTTCATCCTTCTTAGAATGTCTTAAGTTAAATTGAATCGTAGCATCTGTAACTAAGAAGTCTGACATTTGTTTCCCTGTGAAACAAGATCCTTACTGACCAAAACCTTTAACTTTATCCTACAAAATGTTTAAAAATGAGGTGCAAACAGGGTTCAAGCAGCTTTAATTGACATAAAATTTGAATAAACATTTTGTATTGTCACATTTTTAGGAGATCAAACAGCCAAGGAGGATGTGTTTATCTCTGATCTGCCATTCATCAGCTCAACCATCAAAACACATAAGTGTTTTAAAAGCATCAATATCAGTTCCTCTTTAGTGGCTTGGTGGGATTTTCTAAAAATAACCAAATCCTCACTTTTTCCATGTAAGTTTACACCCCTCTGGAACAACCCTGACATCCTGCAAAACAAAAAGCTTATCAATTTTACTCAATGGAAAAATAAAGGAATAAAACAGTTAGAACATATAATAGAAAATGGAAACTTCTTATCATTTAATATTCTCACTTCACAATATGGAATCAGTAGCAAAACATTTTTAGAATATCACCAGCTTAAATCTATTATATGTAAAAAATATACCATTAATCAATTAAACTTACAGCTACCTATCAGGGTGGCAGAATTCATGAATCTCAATGCCCCAAAGCTATTATCAAAAACATATAGACTATTATCTAAACTAGAAGACTCAATCTGTCTTCCAACTTCAAAATGGGAGGGTGACTTATCCAGTAACTTTAATAAAGATAAATGGTCACAAATATGTTTAAACACCTTTAAAATGACTAAAAATTCAAATATGCAACTAATACAATTCAAAATTCTGCATAGAACTCATTATACAGGACAAAGGATGTTCAGGATGGGTCTGTCACAATCAAACATCTGCACACACTGCAATGAAAACACACCAGACAACTACCTCCATGCCTTGTGGTCCTGCACACCTGTCCGCAGGTTCTGGCTTCAGGTATGTGTGGACATGTCAACATGGTTTAAATGTAATATTCCTACAATCCCCGCACTATGTCTACTAGGTGACTTGGGTGACATTAATATGGCAATTAACTCTGCACACATGATACGCACAGCATTATGCATCGCAAAGAAAACTATCCTTGTGAACTGGAAAAACAAAAATAATCTGTGTATTCAGCAGTTTAGGAATCTCTTAGTTGACCACATCAGTAATGAGACAATGTCTGCCTCCTTAAAGAACTATTCGGCTGAATCTCATTCCTTCTGGTCCCCTGTGCTTAGTTCCATCACTTAGTGTAGGTGGAGGACTGTGACCTCGTTGCTATGGGGGTTTGAGAAATGGCCGGGAGTGACTGGTGGTTGCGGGTTCTTTGTGGTTGCCCGTGATGCAGGACCGGGCTGCTCTGCGGTGGGGGTGGCTCTGAGTCTGGCCCCGTTGGGGGCTGTGGGGGCCAGCGGTTGGAGTCGCCTCGTGGCGGGGGGTGAGGCCACTGGTGGTGCCTGGGTTGGTGGGCGTCGGTCCTGAGCCGGGTGGCCAGGCTATTCTGGGGCGGGCTGGGCGGGGGTTCTGGGCTCTGGTGCCTGGGGGTGGTCCTCCTCCCTCCGGGGTTGTGGGCTCCGTATGTGCCTGGGGTCTGGGCCTGCCCGGATGTGCTGCCATGGTGTGGGTTGACACCCTGGGACCCAGGGTATGGCCCGGGGGCAGGGGGGGGTGTAGGGGTTTGAAGGAGGGTTGAGTGGGATTCGGGGGATTATAGGGGGAGGTGCTGGGGTGTGAGACAGGGATGCTTGTATGTTGTGTGTGTGTCTATACTTTGGATGTTTGTGTGAATGGGGGGGTATGTTTGTGTGCGTGCGTATGCATGTGTTAGGATGAGTGGGGGTGTGTCTGGGGAGTGAGAGTGGGAGGGTTGGATGCTGTGCGAGTGTTTATATTTTTTGGGTGGGGCTGAGAGGGCATATGTGAGTTATGATGAGTGGGAGTGTGCAAGGAAATAGGTGTGTGCATGTGTTTCTGTGTGTGGTTGGGGCGGGGTTAAGTGCACTTGTGGGGGGGGGCTTGGGCGGGCCTGGGGGTGGTGGGCCGTGGGTCTGTCGCTGTCCCCATCCTCTCATTCCCCGTTAGGGGTGTGGGAGGGTGGCAACTTTCTGGGGTGGGTGGCGGCTCACTGGCTGCGGTCCCTGAATGGCCCGGTCGTGGGGGGCGGGCTCTCCTGCCCTGTCTTGCCCTGGGGGGCCTCCTGGGGAGCAGGGGTGCCTAATGCCACTAAAGGCTCATCATCCAGAGGGAAGTTTGCTTCCCTCTGGACGTACATCCCCGGACCCTCTTACTTCCTGCTCTCTCTGTCTCACACACACACACGTAGGGAGTTGGGAGGCATGGGGCCATGTGGGGTGGAACAGAGGAGACCATTCAGTGGTCTCCTTGGATGCACCCCGTGGCTGCTCGCCTCTCAGTTTTAATTGCACCAAGACACCAAAACACAAGAAACACAACACACAAACAACACCTGGGGGGCATGGCATGTGGTGCATGGCGGGCGGGGCCACTTAGGTGGCCCGGCTCGCGGCTCATTGCAGTCACTGCCCCTCAATTTTAATTGCACACAACACACACTACATAAACAGTCAGGAGCGGGGAGGGAGAGGGTATTGGGGACCTCTTACGCCCCTGCTCCTCCTGTGTGTGGCTGGGGGCGGGCGGGGGGTTGCCCCGGGGCCGGGTCCCGGGATGGCTGCGCTGGTGGGCTGCTGGCTCTATGGGGGTTGGGGCCCACTGTCCGCTGGTCCGCCTGGGGTGTCCCCCACGGGGCATGGTGGGAGGGTTGTGTGTGGCGTGATTGTGTGGTGGTGAGCGATTGTGGGTGCGGCACGGGGGAGGGTGTGAGTGTGGGGTTATATGGGGTGCAGGTTGAAGTAGATGGGGAGTGGGGGGAGGGGGCCGATAGCACCCTGGTTCCAGGGGTGTGCGGCTGGAACATCGGGGTGTGTGCTGGCCTACGCCGGGTGGCTGTCTGGGGGGGCATGGTCCTCCTAGGCATGTTGCGGGCCCTCTGCCTTTGGGGGGTGGGGCGGCCGCCTCTGGGCTCCCGGGGTCCTGGGCCCTTCGCTTGGGCTGCCCTGGGTGGGCCGGTCCCTGGCGGGGCCGGCGGCTGCTGATCTTGGCCCACTGGGGCCTGTGCCCCGGGACCGTGGGGGGCTCTTGCTGGGGCTCTCCTCTGCTGCCCTTCGGGTGGGGCTGGAGTTGTCTTTGTGGTGGGGTGGCATGGGTTGGTGCTCCGGGTCTGCTGCTGAGGGCCCGGCCCAGGCCCTGGTCTGCCTCTGGCCTCCGTGGAGGCGAGGTCGCATTTGCATGATCTCACTCACCACTCTTCATCACTGATCACCCCTTGTTTCTCATGCTCTGCATGCTGACACAGTCACTGAGTTGTCTAGTGGGTTTTTAATATTAAGCGATAATTATTAAAAAAGGAAAAAGAGGAGGAAAAACAAAATTTTTCCTTGTATTTTTCCTGTGAGTTAGTATCTGGTTGCTGTTATGTCTTTTTGATTTGATTTGGTTATTATTTAAAAACTCTTAATGACTGGCAGCCCTGTTTTTTTTTTTGTTGTTTTTTTTTTTTTTTCTGTGTGTGTGTTTCTGCTTTTGTAAAAGTTGTAGGAAATGTTCTGGTGTGTTCATGTTCAGGTGTAACAGTTTGTTGTCTGGTGATGGTGTGGATTGAAGGGTCGTTTTCCTTCTGTCTGTGATCTTTTTGTCTCCTTTCTTCTTTCCCTTTTGCTCTTTTTGCTATTTTCCATCTTTTTCTGTCCCCTCCGGTCAGGTCCAGCAAGATTACATAGATTCCGTGATTCAAAGTAAATAAATAAATAAATTAATCACATTATCAAGAGGAGCCTTACCCATAGGCCTCCCCTTGGCAGAGCAAATTTGTTCAGCACGATACAGCAAACAGATTATCATTTTGCTGCTATGATGCTGGACAGGACAAGTTAAAAAAAAAAAAAAAAAAAGGAGATCAAACAGCCCAGATGTTGTATGTTCATTTTGTAGCAAAAAAAAAAAAAAAAAGCATGTATGTTGATGCTAAGTTGAGGGAAACTCAAGGTTTGACGCTGAAATTATTTTAATTTGATTATTGCTGTTATGTAAAGCACTTTGTGCTACTTTTTTTGTATTCAAAGGTGCTATAAAAATTGACTGATCTGTGACCTGAAGCTGAAAGTTTGTTTTTAGACTTGGTCAGATGAACCTCCTTTCTGGACCAAATGTCATCAGTTTTGACGGTCCAGCTAGCTAAAACACAAACAAACCTTAAAGCTGCAATTTGTTGTTTGGAGCTCCATATTATTGTCGGAGAACTCAGACCACACCACAAACTGAAGGAAAAATACCAAACTGAAGCTTTTTATGATCAAATACTCACATTTCCTCCATGTTCAGCTGGACCAAATCCAGCTGTCACGTGCCTCCCCAGGACATAACAGCTGCTGGTCGGTAATCAAACCATCCATTAACTCAAACGCAACTAACTCTAGACTTCATTCTTCGTTCGTTCTTCTTAGTTCTGGTTTGTTCTTTTGCTGCTCATATTAATAATAATAAAAAAAAAAAAAAAAATAGCTGGCAATATGGGCAAAAGTTCACTGAAGTTTCTTTGTGTAATGGTCGTTACAGCCGCTGTAATGGTGCATTCAATGACCCATGGGTAATCGGGATTTCCGGCTGGTAAAACTTTAACAAATGCCAGTTAGAATTCAGATTTCGTTGTCGGGATATTAAACACTAAACACAATACTTATACTGGTTAATCTGTCTACAGGTAAATTATCTATATCTGTTGCAGATAAAGTTGAAACTGTTGGAATGTTTCTTAAAGAGAGGGAAAAGGAAAAACGATGTTGGGTTTGGTAATATTGCATCACATGGAGGCTAATATTGAGTTTTGTTGAACATTTGTGTTTAATGTTTGACGTGTTTATAAGTGCTTGTTAGAGAGCCTCTTGTTAGGAACGCTAAAAGGGGAAGATGTGATGATATGACTTTATCTGCTGTTCTGTTCTGGCCACTAGGAGTCGCTGTTGTTTAAGCTGTCTATAGAAGTGCACGTAAACAGTAGAAGGAGACATGAGTGTTGTTAAAGGACGTTTTAGGCTAGTGGGCGGCGTGGCTCAGCAAGGTAGAGCGGTCGTCCTGTAACCCGAGGGTTGCAGGTTCGATCCTCGGCCAAGTCGTGTTCATGTCGAGGTGTCCTTGGGCAAGACACCGAACCCCTAGTTGCTCCTGATGGGTCGTGGTCGAGCGCCTTGCATGGCAGCTTCCGCCATCAGTATGTGAATGTGTGTGTGAATGGGTGAATGTGCTGTATACTGTAAAGCGCTTTGGGTATCCTGGTACAGAAAAGCGCTATATAAATACGGACCATTTACCATTTACCAGTGTGCTAATGCCTGCCTGTCATGAAGTTCACTGAATCATGTGCTCATGATTCAGTGAACTTCATGACAGTGGCCGACACCAACAGACTCAATAAGATGATCAGATGATCAGATTGTGATCCATATCTGCATCTGCATGGAAATGTTCCATAACCCACATGTTTCCAGATTTGTTGCACATGTGCTTCCCATGTGAATTCCATGTGGCCACATGGTTTTGGAAGATTTTACTGTGGATCACATGTTTAATACTTGATCTTCACACTTTTTTTTATTTATTTTTATTTATTTTTCACATGGTTTTGGAACATGAAAATGTTTGAAAACCACATTTTCACATGTGAATCACATGTGATCCACAAGTCGAGCACATGAGTTCAAAAACCAGATGTTTCCTCATGTGTTTCACATGTACTTTACATGTGGATCACATTTGAAGAGCTTTAATGGAGGAGTAGCACAAACAGACTAATTAATCGTTTTAAAAATGTTGTTTATTTATGTTTTTACTATTTCTCCTCTTTGCCTAGAGCCTGGGTTGTATCCATAAAACGGATGGAATTGAGGAACTTTGTTTGGTCCTTTTGTGTAATGTTGCTAAGACACAGTGAAAATAAACCTCTGTCAAAGGAATACAAACACCTGGGGCAGCATTTAATTCTCATCACATGAAAAGATTAATGAAGGGTGATTTTTACACGTTCCACATCACCTGGAAGAAGAAACATCATTAACGTCTTCGGTTGCTGTGCAGTCAACAACTTCTTACTAATTGCAAAGCGACGGTATTACAAACTTAAAAGGAATACAGCAGAATACAAATGGCTGAGATGATTTACTGAGGAAGGACAGACGAACAGGGAGGAAGTCTCAGGCTTTAAACACAGACACTTCTGTAATTCATCCTGATGCGTGTGACCTCCTGACCAGGGATTTATAGATAAGAGCTGGTTTATCATGTTTTTATCTAAAGCTAGAAAATAATTTGAGGAGAAGTTGGACATAATCAGAATAGAATGTCCTTTATTTTCAGTATAGAGAATGTACAACAAGATTGGAAGGCTTCTCATTTCTTTTGCAAAAACAATTAGATAAAACTAATGAAATGTGTATAACAAAATGAAAAAAGCATAAGGAAACAAGTTTATACAAGATAAAAGAAGTGCAAACCAATGCAGGGCAGTGCAAACAGAACAGTTCGGCATGATTATGGCACAAACGGATGAGATGCATAGCACTCAGTGGGATTTTGAACATTGTAGTTATGTTGGTGGCTGGGGTTGTTGCTTATGAAAGCTCAAGGTAGAGATGGGACTTGGAAAAACTGTTTTCCTCCTGAAGTCTATGATGAGCTTATTTGTTGTGGTGATCAGTGCCAGGTTGTTGTCTCTGCACCAGGTTATCAGCTTCTGGTCCTCCTCTCTGTATGCTGTCTCATCACCTCTTGAGATCAGTCCGACCACTCTGGTGCTGTCAGTGACTTTGACGACTGTGTTTAAGTGGACCGGACTGCAGGTGTAGGTGTAGAGATCGTACAGGAGGCGGAGCCAGGTCTGACAGTCTGGGGTCTGTCGGTCAAAAAGTCCTTAATCCAGCTACATGTGAGAGGGGGTAGGTCCAGTGTGTCCAGTTTGGTGGTCAGAGTGTCCAGAATGATTGTGTTGAATGCTGAGCTGTAGTCCACACAGAGCATCCTGGCATAGCTCTTCTGTTTCAGTTGGCTCAGCACAGCACGCAGAGCGATGGCAACGTCCGTTTGCCCAGTTAGCGACGTGGTGGGAGCCGAGCGAGGGGGGACAGCCTGTGATTATTACAGTCCCATGTTAACATATCTGCTGGATCAGTGTTAGAAACAACATGACCTGAGATGCTTTGCTGCCTTTTATGAGAATTTATTTATCTTTTATTTTTTGGTGAAAAGGTGATTTTCTGGTATTTTCTCTGTTCCAGTCAGAGTAGCTACAGCCTTTGCTCACAAGCTTTTATTACATTCACTCTTCCTTCAATACAGAACTTGGGAAAAATGCTTGTTCTTTCAATTCTGCTTATACTAGAAACAAGTAACAAAGGGCCTGAAGCTGTGCATCTTAGATGAGGTAAAGGCTTTCAAATATATTCAAAGGACGATGGAGAATGCATCATTGGATGGTGGTTTTTGTGTTTTATTGCTACTGTCATTTTAATTATGTCTATTTTAATAATAATAATAATAATAATAATAATAATAATAATAATAATAATAAAAAAAAAAAAGTTCTGCCTCTGTAGATCTTTTAATTTATCTCCTCACAGAGCATGGGTGAGACAGGAGTTCTGCTATTTCTCAGCTAACAAGCTGCAGTATATTTCCAGATGGCTTAAACCTAGCGGGCTGGATGAATCATGGTTAGATGTAGAGCAAGTATTGTGTGAGGATCTGTTTATCTCTGACCTGCCATTCATCAGCCCAGCCATAAAAACACATCAATGTTTAAAAAGCATCAACATCAGTTCCTCTTTAATGGTTGGTGGAAATTTCTAAAAAATAGTTTTTAATTATTCTGTCTAAGCTTACACCTATCTGGAACAACCCTGGCATCCTGCATAACTAAAAGATAATAAACTTCACTCAATGGAAAAATGAAGGAATTAAACAGAACATATAACAGAAAATGGAAACATCCTGCCATTTAATATTCTCACTTCACAATACAGAACCAGCAGCACTACATTTTTTAAAAATACCGCCAGCTTAAATCTATTATGTTAAAAATATACCATTAATCAATTAAACTTACAGCTACCTATCAGGGTGGCAGAATTCATGAATCTCAATGCCCCAAAGCTATTATCAAAAACATATAGACTATTATCTAAACTAGAAGACTCAATCTGTCTTCCAACTTCAAAATTGGAGGGTGACTTATCCAGTAACTTTAAACATATTTGTGACCATTTATTTTTATTAAACATCTTTAAAATGACTAAGAATTCAAATATGCAACTAATACAATTCAAAATTCTGCATAGAACTCATTATACAGGACAAAGGATGTTCAGGATGGGTCTGTCACAATCAAACATCTGCACACACTGCAATGAAAACACACCTGACAACTATCTCCATGCCTTGTGGTCCTGCACACCTGTCCGCAGGTTCTGGCTTCAGGTATGTGTGGACATGTCAACATGGTTTAAATGTAATATTCCTACAATCCCCGCACTATGTCTACTAGGTGACTTGGGTGCAAGGGGTCAGATGGTGCTGGGGTGTCTGGGCCTTCCTGGGTGTGCAGCCATGGAGTAGGCCGGTGCATGCCCTATTGTCTGGTTGCCACCCCGAGACCCAGGGTATGGCCTGGGGGCAGGAGGGGTGTAGGGGTTTGAAGGGGGGCTCTCCCTCTGTCCTCCTCCCCCTCCTCTCCTTCCCCCCTAGGCATGTGGTGGGTGGTACCTTCTGGGGTTGGTGGCGGCTCATTGGCTGCGGACGCTGTGTCTCCTGGTTGTAGGAGATGGCTGCTCCCGGCCTGTCTTCCCTGGGGGGCCTCCGGGGGTGCCTACTGCTACCAGTGGCTCACATGCTTGAGGAATGTTAGCTTTCCTCTGGACTTACATCCCTGGAACCCCGACGAGGGGTCTGGGCTCTTTGGGCCCTGGGCTTTTCACTCTGGCCGCCCTGGATGACCGGTGCCTGGCGGGGTTTACCGGCAGCCAATCTTGGCCCGCCGAGGCTTGTGCCACCGTCTGGGTGGGTCCGGGGGGTCTTTATGGTGGGTGGCTTGGGTTGATGTTTCTATCAACTGTATTTTTGTCACATTTTCTATTTTTCTTTTTACTTCTCTTCAATATTCTCCTGTTTTTGCCCTTTCTTCTGCAGTCAGGTCCAGCAACAAATTAAATAAATTCTATAATTAAAAAAAAAAAACAAAAAAAAAAACAACAATAATAAAAAAAATCAGATTATCAAGAGGAGCCTTATACCCATAAAACTCCCCTTGGCAAAGAAAATGTGTTGAGTATAACACAGCAGCCAGACCATCATTCTGCTGCTCCCGTGCTGGATAGGACAAGTTAAAAAATAAATAAGGACACTAGAGTCCTGTTGCTACTTAAATGATTTAACTGGATCTGAACGAATGTGTGACAACAGCAACAAGCTGATTCCTGCAGCTGTAGATCAGGAAAAGTTTGTTATGATGGTAAAAATTTAATACTATTAAGTTCACAAAAGGCCATTTTTCAAACATTTTATTAAAAAAGAAGAAAAAACATATTGAAATAGACCCACCGTCCACTTCATCAGCTCCACCTTTTTATTTTCCTGTTAACACAAATATCTAATCAGCCAATCACATCTCAGCAACTCATAACGACATGGTGAAGATGGCTTGCTGGAGTTCAAACTGAGCATCAGATTGAGGAAGAAAAGGGATTTAAGTGACTGATTGTAAATGATAGAAAGGCAACAGGAAGTCAAATTAGCACTGGTTACAAACAAGGTCTGCAGAATAGCATCTCTGTACCACCGTGACCTGGGTTTAACCAGCACAGCCTGCCTTTGATGCTGACCACGTCTGTCCCTCTGACCACATGCACGCCAGATAGAGCAGCTTTTGGATGTGCAGCAAACCTGCAGCAGCTGTGTGACGCTGTCATGTCAATATGGAACAAAACCTCTGAGGAAAGTTCAATCTATTACACCAAGATTTAAAAGGAGGTCCGACCCGGTACTAGAAGGTGGTCCTGATGAATAAGATGATGAGTGTAGTCCTCGTATTCACTGTGTAGCTCAGATTATCCTTTTCCTACATTTCACGTTACAGCAGAGTTTAGTTTTTCTTCTGTGGACATCATCTCTCTGAATCTGGAAATATAACCGGCTCAGTGAGCAGTTGTTGGCACGCACTGTACAACTTATCTCCGGCCAGATCAGCAGTCAGCTGGGGAACATTAATGTCCCAATTAGACTGTCTGTCCCACGCAGAAATTTAGGTCAATGTATGCCCACAGTAGTTAGAAGTTACACAGCAAGAAGGAATTTAAATATTCACAGCAGAAAATAGATTTATTAGAAAGAAACTTTCATTCCATGGTTTTAAATCATGGTTCAGTTCAGACCTTGGTTTTAAAATCACCCTGCTGTCAGGGTCTGTGTGTTTTTGGTTTAGTTTAACCGTCCTGTGGGTTCATTGTCTGGTTTCCTGTTTTAAGTTGTACTAACTTTCCTGGTGTGTTTCATTCCTTTTTATTTTCCTGTTCATTAGTTCACCTGCTTTGATTTGCTGATTAGCTTCACCTGCTTCCTGTTAGTTCACCTCTGAATTTCTACCTTTCCTTTCCTTTGTCAGATCATCCGTCATGTTTCCTCATCATGTCCTGTACATGGAAGTTATTATTAATTAAAACTTTTGTTCCTGCACCCGTCTGCCTCCTGCCTCTCCACATCCACGCCTCGGCCATGACAGCTTCAGTTCATACCAAGATTTTTAAATAACTTCAGTTCATATGTTGATTTTAAAATCATGATTCGGTTCATCCTGTGGTTTTTAAAATAACTATTTGAATACACTGATCTTAAAATCACGCTTTGGTTAATACCACAGTTTTAAAATCCCTCTTTGTTCATTTTTGTTAATATTTTTACGTTTAGTTGAAGGGTCGAATCAGATTAAAATAATTATTTTTTTCCCTATTCTGTTTTGGGTCGGGCTTCAGAGGGTAATTACTTTTAAAATGAGGGGTAAAAAAACTGCAAAGGGCTGGAAAGAAATGATCCAATAAATATCAAATCACAAATGTCTGAAATAAAATAAATATAACAAAAAAACACACACACACACACACACAAAAAAAAACATTCAAACATGAAGAATGAACTCTGATCAGGTTCAACCAATACTTATTAATTTAGTCGGATCATTTCCAGCAACAGGACATGCAAGTTCTCCGAGTCTGTGACACATTTATTCTGTCCACACAGCCACCTACATAGCAGATACGAGCACAGCAAGCGAACAGGACAGATCAGGAACAATCTATCTTTAGGATGGAGCTGCAGAGATGTCCTTGCCCTCTTTTTGTTTCTCCAACCACATCAGCTTCCTTGGTCTTTGTTAAAGGGCACCTCACTCCTCCAACACTGCACCACCAACACTTGTATTCCACATATCAGCTTCTCCTACATTCATTTTGACATCACATTAATCCTGACAGCAGCAGATTTTCTTTCATGACAAAAATGGCATCATGTCTAATTTGTTTTCAGTGTGATGCTGTTTTTTAGATTAAAGCATAAAATAGAATAACTATGGGGTGACTGAGTGTGGTTGCAACATGAGGTTATAACCTTTTCCACCACTTAGGGATGATTCATTTGATCATTTCAGTCTTTACTCGCTTCCTTCTACATCTCACACGGTTGTTGTCAGGGATGGAAACTGGCAGATTTTATTGAGAAAAAATTATTTTAAGTTACAAAAGTATTTCTCTTTGACAGCCACTAAACTTTAGTAGTTATACAATTGAAGATAAAATTATATGACCTACAGTAAATTAAATTGTTGTCTTTTAGGCAAAATGTGATGATTTTCCCTGGATAGTTTAAAACCACGTTGCAGATACAGTTAGCTTAAAGGGTTGTAAAAAAAAAAAAATGGGTTGTAATATTTTAAATCTGTTTTAACCATCCCCTCACATAAAACTAATGATGATTTCTTGATTTTATTTATTTTAAAGCAAGCTTAGGAGGTGGGGAAAAGACAGAGAGAGATGTACCTGCTAAAAAATGTAAGAAATCATGAAAGACGCTGAAGATACTGAAGCGTCATTGAGTGGTGAGAATTCCTAGATGACTCTGTACAGATTACAACCGTTAAAAGTTTGTAATGAATAGTAATTACTTTTAACCTTGCAGAGTTGTGGTGAAACTTTTTTAATATCAGTGTGTTTATTAGGTGTTTTGTTCTTTGTGCTAGCTTTATTAGCATCTAGGGATTCACCATAACATCTCACTGGGGTACCGTCGTCTCAGTGTTTCGTCTGGTTTGTAAAAATCTAAATAATATCCAGGCGTTATATGTCATGGTAACGTTTATCTACCGGTGTCGTTTGCACTGTGAAGCATGGAGGAGGAGGTGGGATGGTGTGGGATAGCTGCCTGTCATTGCTTGTTTTATTTAACAAAGAAAAACAACATTCTTTAAGGGAAATTTAAGAGCTACATCAAATAATTGAACCACCTGAAATTTCACTACAGAAGAAAAACAATCATTTTTGTCTTTTGGTTTCGGGTAAAATTTTCTTAGATTTAAACAACTTTTTAATTATAGTAAAATCCAAAATCATAGAGTATGAAAATCATTAACTTTACCTGATTAATTGGCTAATTAAACTGAATGATGGGGTTGAAATTCCCATCAACAGAGCCTCCTTCATGATGAGATGTTAAACCCTCTCTGACCTCCATAAAACAAGATTAAGTCAATGTGATTACAACCAAAAGCCTCAGCACAAAAAACACTTCAGATTTTTTATTACGTCTGAACAGGAATTAGCAGGTTGAGCCTTTTATGATGTCATCTCAATGATTCATTCATTGAGAATTCCTTCCATGCTTTTATGAATGTCACTTGACTGGTACGTTCCAGCCTGACACACAGACGGGAGGGAATATGTGGATAAAGGAGAATTTAATGGCTCTTTGGAGGTCAGTGAGCAGATATTAAAAGCGCCCCTCTGAAGAGTAGATGATATCGATGCCGCTCCAGCAGCGTAGAGGGCTTAACTCTTGTGCTTGGACAGCTCTGAATTTATTGGATTTTCTCTGGAACAACTGTTTAAACTTGCAAAAGAACCGTGATAAATAATTTAGGAAGCAGTGGCATGATAGCGCTGCCAGGTGTGTTATAGAGCGTCATGAATAAAAAGCCATCTCAGTCCTAGAGATGTACCTGAACTACTCAGAATCATAACTATGGTCATTTCTTTCAGCTGCAGCTCTGCTGTGATATCACATAACTACTGAAAAAAGGAGCATCTTAAATACGACAAACATCACAGGTTGTACAGAAGTGCTGAGCAATGCTGCAAATTTTGGTATTGATCCGATACCAGGTCCAGGGCAAATATCGTCGATACCGATAAGATACTGATGCGATACTGATACTTTTTGCTTGAAATTTCACAATCTTTTACTGATTTTACCCTCAATTATTGATCATGATTATAATTATAATAAACATAGTAAAATATTTTTGTCAAATAAAAATAATGTTTAGTAACAAACTGAATGGCAGAACTAAGAAATTTAATTTTAAGCTTTTTAACAATATAAAATAACATAACTACTTTGGAGAAAGACGCTTGATAAATGCATTACAGTTGTTAGAATGGGTGTTGATTGGTGTATTGGAGTACACTTTACATGTGCCAATAATGAATTTATTTTGCTAAATGTATACACTCCATATGAATGCCAGCAGAATGAAGATGAGTACTTGAATAAGCTTGCCTGGTTAAGTTCATATGTTGAAAGTAGTGCTTCCCCTTGTGTTTATATAGTGGGTGACATGAATGCTGACATTACAGATATGAATTCCTTGTTTGCTAAACATATGGTCCAGTTTTGTGAGGATCACAATTATATCTTGTCAAGTAAATTGCTGTTGCCAACTGACAGCTTTACTTATATCAGTGAGGCATGGCACACTACATCGTGGCTGGACCACTGTATTTGTACATCAGATGCTCATGCCTCTATTAAGTTTATGGATGTTTTGTATAGTGTGGTTACAGGTGACCATATACCAGTCGAATTTATTATAAATGTTGAACAATTAACTGTATTGTCTAAAAATGAAGGCTCCGTGAACAAAGGGAAGCTTGAATGGTCAGCTCTGTCTGAGGAAGACCTTACATCGTACTATATTAACACAGACAAACTATTAAACAACATCATTTTGCCATATGAGGCAATTAGATGTACTGATGTTAATTGTACCAGTATGACCCATAAAGGGGATGTCTGCTCACTGTATAATGATATTGTAAAAGCTTTGGTTGAATGTGGAAAACCCCTTTACAAAAGTAGAACTAAGAAAAATAGTGTGATGCCTGGGTGGAACACGTATGTTGCAGTGTTTTATGAGCAGGCCTGGGAAGCTACTACAGAGTGGGCTTTGGCTGGTAGACCGAGGCAAGGCCCTGTCTATGAAAATAAAAAGTTAACTAATGCTAGGTACAAATATGCAGTCCGGTTTATCAGGCGAAATGAACAGAGTATGAGGTCTGAGTCACTGGCTGGAAAACTGTTAACTAAAAATGTCATAGACTTCTGGAAAGAAATAAGAGTTCTCAATAGTAACAAGGCGTCCCTGCCCTGTACTATAGATGGCATTACTGGACCTGATCAGATACTGGATCGCTGGCGTCAGCATTACAGTGCTCTGTTTAACTGTATTCAAAGTGAGCAGATTATAAGCAGTAATATTGATCCAAATGAACATTTAATTATTAAAGCACATGATGTGTATTAGGCCATAAAACAGTTGCCGGACAACAAAGCATGTGGTGAGGATGGTGTGTTTGCTGAGCACCTGAAACATGCCAGTGTTAGACTCTCTCCTCTCCTGGCCCTCTGCTTTACCAGCTGCATGGTCCATGGTGTGTTGCCTGACTCACTGCTGTCTATCACTCTAGTCCCTGTTATTAAGGACAAAGCTGGTCGAGTGGGTAGTTCAGACAACTACAGGCCTATTGCCCTGGCTAGTATTTTGTCCAAAGTGTTGGAAAAGATTCTGTTAAGTAGGATCCAAGGGCTAATTAATACCTCAGATAACCAATTTGGATTTAAAACTAAACATGGTACTGACTTATGTATCTTTGCTTTGAAAGAAATTGTGAGAAAATATAGGAGTCAGAACTCTACTGTGCTTATGTGTTTTATTGATGTGTCCAAAGCGTTTGATCGTGTCAATCATAAGAAGCTGTTTATTAAAATGAGTCAGCGATGTGTCCCTCAGTACATACTGAGAATACTGGCTTATTGGTACACTCACCAGGTTATGCAGGTGAGTTGGGGGAGTAACTGGTCAGCTCCATTCGGGGTTAGTAATGGAGTGAAGCAGGGAGGGATTTTATCTCCTGGTCTCTTCAACCTGTTTATGGATGAACTGTCACAGAGACTAAATGCATGTAAAACTGGCTGTAGTATTGGCCTGACTCTTGTAAATCATTTAATGTATGCAGATGATCTTGTTGTATTCAGTCCTGGTAGTGCTGGTCTCCAAGACCTTCTCAACATCTGCTCTGAGTATGGCATGGAACATGATATCATTTATAATGCCAGTAAGAGTGTCATTATGATCAGTAGAACAAAAGATGATAAAGGGTTGACATTTCCCCAGTTTACATTATGTGGGAATACTCTGTCTGTTTGTAACAAATGTAAATATCTAGGTCATGTTATTACTGATGATCTGACTGATGATGCGGACATCTATAGACAGTGTCGCCTGGTGTATGCACAGGCTAACATGCTCATCCGGAGGTTTGGTCCATGTACAGATGAGGTGAAAAAGACATTGTTTAAAGCTGTACACCTTTATACACTTCACATCTGTGGTCAAATTATAAAAGAGCAAGCATGCGCAAATTGAATGTGGCGTATAATGATTGTCTCAGACTTTTACTGAAGAAACCCAGATGGGAGAGTGCAAGTCAGTTGTTTGTGTCATCAGGGCTTAAAACCTTTCAGGCAGTTTTAAGGAATTTGATGTATACATTTATTTGTCGTGTCAATGACTGTTGTAATTCTATCATAATGTGCCTGACTAATGTAAGACTCAGTGTTACACGCTACCAGTCTCAGTTATGGAGACACTGGTATAGATGTCTTCTGTAGGGTGTGTGCTGTACATTTATCAAGGCCTGCCCTAAGTAAGTTTTTTTTTTTTTCTTGTATTTTATTGTATTTTTGTTTTGTGTTGTGTGTTGTTTTGGACTACGAGTCTGTAATAAAGTTTGATGATGATGATGATGATAAAAAATGGAACAAAATAATAAAATAACTCTGTTATTGCCTTTTATCACACAATTGTTTGAGAAAAAAAAGTAAACGGTGCAAATTAGCCAAACAAAAGCTAAACCTACTGCTGGTTGACTTTCATTCACATTCTTTGGTTTTCTGCCCCCAAAGCCCTCTGCAAGAAAATATAGATTTCTTCACTCTGGTATCGAATGATACAGGTACTGGCCTTGGTATCGATATTTGGATCCTGTTTACAGTTTTATGTTTTCACAGCAGGTCTGTGTGGTTGTGGTTTAGTTTTACAGTCCTGTTGATTCATCGATTGGTTTCCTGTTTTATTTTGAAGTTCCTTCCCCGGCGTGTTGCATTCCGTTTTATTTCCGTATTTAGTGGACCTGGTGTGATTTGCTCATTTGCTTCACCTGCTCCCTGTTCGTTCACCTCTGCATTTATAGCTCTTGGTTGTCAGATCATCCGTCGTGGTTCCCCCTCATGTCTCTCTTCTGTTTCCACCTGTAAGTTTTTACATGATTCTGGATTAAAACTTTTATTCCTGCAGTCCATCTGGCTCCTGCCTCTGAATCCTGCATTTGGGTCCACTTCATCACCTCCACCGCACCATGACACTGTTTATGTAAATGAGACCATCAGAATTATAGTTTCTCCTGGTTGTCCTCAGAGGTCACCGTGCAAGCTATAAACAGTGGAAAGCCATTTTAAATATGGTTTAAACATGCATACATTTACATGAGCTCTATTTAAAGTTTTACCAAACAGGATAAAAGTGTTAAAATTCTAATTACAGATCAGATAATCAGATCAGATTTTATATATATAAAAAAAAGGACAGGAATGTACCCCAAAGCAGTACTTAACTCCTCCTTTTGTCCTGTAAGGTAAAGAAAATGAGTGAATGCCAGAGGTAATTTCTGCAAGCTGCTGTGTTTCAGGTTCTGTTGGTTTCTTTCATTTACCGCCCGTGTCAAATTTGGATTAAATGCAGTGAGCCGAGTCGGTATTATATTTCCCAGTTTTGAATTTCTTGTTGGGTAGATTGGCTCTTATTCTAAATTATTCCTTCAAAACTCAGATTCAGGTGTAAATATGCATTAGACTGTGGAGAGAATTAAAAGAAAACACCAGCATGGATTTTTAAGCCCTGTTATCGGCGAATAGTAATGATTTCTCTGGCGGTGGCTGTTTATTAAGCAGCTGAAGCTAATGATGGCTCCAATTATCTCTGTTCTATTCTATGTCTGTCTTGGAAAATTACTGATTACTGCAGTTAAAGTCGTGTTATTGGTGCCTCCTTCATTCTGGTGTGCAGTCATATGCAAAGCCAAAAAAGCCTTAAACCCTCCAGAGAGCTTGCTTCTGAGTGTGAAGCTTTGATTAAATGACAGCTTGAAGGCTGCAGCAGATTCTCTTCCCTTCCTTAGGATTGGCTTCTTACCTTCCATGGAGACCATTTCTGATGAGGCGTTAACCAACAGTTGATGGCTCAGCTGAAGAAAAGTTTATTTGTATATCACGTCTTATTTACAAGACAATTCTGCTTTATTCTTCATTCTGCTTTACATAAAACAATAAAAGCATTACAGCAGGTCCAAAGGAAGCATTAAAAGGTACATCAAAACAAACTTTTAAAAGAAATAAAGGAAATTAAATAAAGACAGAAAAAGCTCAAATAGAATAAATTAAATGCAAGAAAATAAAGTTAGTGAGGGACTAACAGTTGATTTGTAATGATGTTTGAAGTGAATGAATGAAACGAGATGTAAAAATAAGCTTTACTTGATAAAAGGAAGCAAAAACAAACATTTTAAACACTGATTTAACGCTGCAGCAGAACTCTGTCTCTCCACATTCACGTCTGACTCTGGGAACAGGAAATAGAACTGACCCTGATGACCTGAGGAATCTGGTTGGTTCATAAAGAAGATCCTGAATTTACTTTGGTCCCAAAACATTCAGGTCTTTATAAAAAAAACAGCAGGATTTAGAAGTCAGTGTAAACATCTGAGGACTGGAGGTCGATGGTCCACGTTCCTGGTCTTAGTGAGGACTGGAGTTCTATGGTCCACGTTCCTGGTCTTAGTGAGGACTGGAGTTCTATGATCCACGTTCCTGGTCTTAGTGAGGACTGGAGTTCTATGGTCCACATTCCTGGTCTTAGTGAGGACTGGAGTTCTATGGTCCACATTCCTGGTCTTAGTGAGGACTGGAGTTCTATGGTCCACATTCCTGGTCTTAGTGAGGACTGGAGTTCTATGGTCCACGTTCCTGGTCTTAGTGAGGACTGGAGTTCTATGATCCACGTTCCTGGTCTTAGTGAGGACTGGAGTTCTATGGTCCACATTCCTGGTCTTAGTGAGGACTGGAGTTCTATGGTCCACGTTCCTGGTCTTAGTGAGGACTGGAGTTCTATGATCCACGTTCCTGGTCTTAGTGAGGACTGGAGTTCTATGGTCCACATTCCTGGTCTTAGTGAGGACTGGAGTTCTATGGTCCACATTCCTGGTCTTAGTGAGGACTGGAGTTCTATGATCCACGTTCCTGGTCTTAGTGAGGACTGGAGTTCTATGGTCCACGTTCCTGGTCTTAGTGAGGACTGGAGTTCTATGGTCCACATTCCTGGTCTTAGTGAGGACTGGAGTTCTATGATCCACGTTCCCGGTCTTAGTGAGGACTGGAGTTCTATGATCCACGTTCCCGGTCTTAGTGAGGACTGGAGTTCTATGATCCACGTTCCCGGTCTTAGTGAGGACTGGAACAGCATTCTGGCCCCTCGTTCTGGACACTTCAGCTGTCTGATGGACTTGTCATTTGTATTGAATAACTAAACCAAATCCACTGTAAAATATGACATGGTGCAATGAGACCAGCACAAAGACATTTATATATCACATGTATGTGGAACTGCACATACAACAAGATGCCCAATAGGTTGATAATTCATGGAATGAAATCAGGCTCTAAAAGCTCAAGTCAGAATTATTAACAGAAAATCTACTAAATATTAGATTTTACTACAGAAAAAAAAAAAAAAAAAAACAGATGGAAATGTGATCAATAAAATGATGCAGCGATAAAATACACCCAAATAATAAAACAAATGTATAGTTTAATTAATAAATTTATTTAATAAACTTTTCTTAGAATAAGTTTAAGAGTCACCAGATATGACAGATGTTTTCTGCATCTGTGGCTCATTTTCTTCGTTAGTTAAAAATTCCAGCATCTCTGTTTAATCTTTTAGGGTTTCAGAGCTTCAGTGATTGATAGCATTAGCTAGCATTAGCTAACACTCCATACAGAGTCTTGTTACCACTGTTTATAAACCGTACTTAATGAACTGGATTGGTCTTGTGCAACATTTTGCCTTTTAGGAGGTTTGGGACCATTTTTGTCTTAATAATTTTTTATTTAAATACATCTTCATAACTGTGCTACAGGCTAGCGGCTAGCTGAGTGTCTTCTTCTGCCTATTGGAGTTTGTTGAACTTGACACATTACCACCATCAAGTGGTGGGAAGCTGCATTGCAACTGAAATTTGTATGGATAAGTGATTTGTCATGTATTTTCTATTGATAACTTACCATGGCCCACAGTTGCAAAACTGAAAGTTTTTTGCAGCCTGCTGGTAGCGCTCGAGGCCCAAACATAGGCCGTGGCCCCATGGTTGAGAACCACTGGTCTAGACTACGAAAGATAAACGAATAAATCCTGCTGAGTCATCATTCCTGTAATCCAGATATTCATCCATCTTAAAGTGATGCTGAAATTCAAGTCTGAGTCCAAAACTACTCCCAGTCTTCTGGGAGCAGTTTGAAGCTGACTTTTAATCAAGAAACTGTTATTTCAGTTTTGTCTGCATTTAACTTTTAAGGAAGTTCTGGAACATCCAGTCATTAATTTGCTCAAAGCATCTGATCAGTGATTGGATCGGACTATGGTCACCTGGTGAAATGGTTGTGTAGATTTGTGTGTCATCAGCATAATTATGAGAACATATTTTGTTGGAGCATGTATATGTTAGGTCTAGATGCATCTCTCAGGCCCTGGTTCAAATCTTTGCTGGATTTGTTCCTATTTCTTCAGGACACCACTTTCAGGTCTGGATCATGTGCTTTTATAGTCCTGACTCTTCTTCTTTGTCCTCTGCTTGTCCAGTTTCTGCACACCAGATATGCCATGTTTCCAGCCAACAGCTCTTTGGGAATCATCTTGTTGCTGCTAAAATCCTGTTTTCTGTCCGTCAAACTCTTGGACCTTTGCTGTTTACACACATGAAACTAAAGAAATGGCATAAAACTGGTTCATCCGTTTAGTTTGAGCTTTTTTTCTGTGTGAATGATTCATAGGTCTGTGTAAATTACACAGAGCAGACTGAGGATGGAGTGGTTTATTGTGTTAAAAGCTGCCTTTACAGTCACTGTGACAGAAAACAGACTCAGCAATCATTAATCATTAAACGTCCATCAGACCCTGTGGATCTCAGTTTGTTTCATCTAGACTGCAGAACTCTCATTTTTACATTTGATTAGAGTTCTTTACTGTGTTTCAGAAGATTGTAAAAGAGCATCTCAGCACTTCTGTCCCAAGTCTGGGACTTTTTTCACCCACAGCTCGTCATTCTGACCTAGATGAGTCTTAGAATTGCGTCTATGTAAACATGACAAACGTCCTCCCAGTTTAGTTGAAAAGTCTCAGAAATCCCCTCATGATGTGAAGTTTTCATTGTGATGACTGACAGACAGATATCGCCTGCACTAAGGGAGCAGCTACGCTATAAATGAGTTGTTTCATATTTCATCATTAAGGAAAATGTCAAGACAGAGACTTCAGGTTATATTACTTAGCTTGACTTCCTGTTTTCTCCCAGGAATTTCCAGCCAATTTAAGACCAGCAAACCCACGCTGCATTAGATCCGACCCAGTCACACACTGTTGGTGATTACATAGTGCAGGAATTCAAGACTCTCTGCAGGCTTTGTGAAGAGACACATTTCATTAGTTCACTCTGCAGATAAATTATGGCCAATAAGAGAAAACTGTCATGAAACCTCCTCACATTATATGGCGGACCCCGGAGGACCCCATCAAGGACCTCTGCAGGTTCTTCGAATTCACTTTGGGAACGACTTTGTTTAAAAGTCACAGCCTCCGTGGAAGAGATGAGGGGAACGAGTGAAGCAGAGTGTGTTTTTAAAAGTGTGTTTTTAAGGCAGAGGAGGTTTGAAGTGGGTCAGACTGGTGGGTCTGTGTGGGGTTAACGTCCTCCTCTGTCCACTGATGACAGATGCCTCTGCAAACTAGGTTACAGTATGCCCTCTTAGTAAAAACTGTATTTATTATTAATCTTTTTTTTTTTTGTCACAATATGAATCTGTGATCAGAAATTAATGTTGCATTTTACTGAGTCTGTGGATGAGAAAAAATCCACCCAACAAGTTCAATAGTCAGAAATGTTCAGTGTGGTAATTAGCATCCTTTCAGCATGTGTTTCCTGTTACTGTCTAATAAGTTCATATGAGGAAAAGTTTGTGTGTAATGTTTGTTTGTGTGTCATCAGCATCATCTGCATTTTTCATACCATCAAAAATCAGAATTTTGCATTATCTCAGTGAGCGAAGCTGATTTTGAATGAAAATTTACAAACATCCATTTTCTGTAAACACTTCAACCAATTAGGGGTTGCAGGGAAACTGGAGCCTATCCCAGCAATTTACAGACGAGAGGCAGGTACACCTGGACAGGTCCCCAAACCCAAACTCCTAGGGAGAATTTAGAGTGACCAGTTAACCTAACATGCATGTCTTTGGATGGTGGGAGGAAGCCGGAGAACCTGGAGAGAACTCATGCATACATGAGGAGAACATGCAAACTCCTCACAGAAAGGCCGCTGTTCAAACCTCCCCCCAGCTGAGGCTTGAACCAGTGACCTTCTTGCTGTGAGGCCACAGTGCTAACCATCACACCACCGCATATACTAATATGTATATTTTATTCAATATATTCTCATTCAGTTTTTCTCAATTGCTAAAACACTAAACCCTGTTGTCTGAACCCACTGACTGAATCAGTCACTCTTTTGGCAAAACCACAAGCACTTTTCACGTGTTTAGACACAACCTGCCAACACGTTTTCATTGTGATGCTCCTGTGTTGCATAACGGTGAGCACAGGTAAGTCAAACACAATTAAAGCACAGGTGTCACCGGTTGAACAGAACAACTCAAACGGATCACACTTGCGGCTACTGATGTGAGGGAACATATATAAGCCAGTTCAGAGAGTCCTGGTTTGTGAGAGACTACAATGGATAGGTCGAGGTGGTCAGCGAAGACAAAGAAAAAGGCAAGGCAGTTTATTTGTATAGCACATTTCATGTACAGGACAATTCAAAGTGCTTTACATAAAACAAAGACATTACAGATATTTAGAAATAGTAAAAGGCATCAACACATAATCACAATAAAATAATAAATGACATTAAAATGATTAAAAGCAAGATAAGTTAAAAAGTTAACGTGCAGATTTCATGCATAGGCACATCAGAAAAATGTTTTTAATACGGATTTAAAAATGTCTACATTTGGAGAAAGTTTAATCTCCTCTGGCAGTTTGTTCCACTTGTTTGCAGCATAACAGCTAAATGTCTGGACCCTGGTCTGGACCCTGGTCTGGACTCTGGTCTGGACTCTGGTCTGGACTAGTTGACCAGAGTCTTTGACTCTAATAGCTCTGCTAGGTTTATATTCTCTGAACATAGCACAGATGTATTCTGGGCCTAAACCATTCTGGGATGTAAACAATCAGAAGGGTTTTAAAATCTATTGTGACTGACTGGAAGCCAGTGTAAAGATTTCAAAACTGGTGTGTTCAGATCTCTTAGTCCTGGTTAAAACTCTAGCAGCAGCGTTCTGGATGAGCTGCAGATGTTTAATGCTCTTTTTAGGAAGTCCTGTTAAAAAACCATTACAGTAATCCAGCCTACTGGAGATGAATGCATGGATGAGTTTCTCTTGGTCTTTCTGGGAGACTAAACTTTTAATTCTGTTGACGGTAAAAAGCTTCTTAGTGAAGCTTTGATGTGGCTGCTGAAAGTCAGATCTGAATCTATCAACACTCCCAGGTTACGAACTTGGTTGGTGATTTTAAGAGCCCGAGTCTCCAGGTGTTTGCCAATGCTGACCCTCTTGTCTTTGCTACCAAACAGAATAATCTCAGTTTTGTCTTCATTTAATTGTAGGAAATTCTCCCTCATCCAGGTGTTTATTTGCTCCAGACACTGACACATTAAGTCTATTGGACTGCAGTCATCTGGTGACAGAGACACATAAAGTTGTGTATCATCTGCATAACTTTGATAACTAATGTTATAGTTCTGTAATATTTTACCCAAAGGGAGCATATACAAGTTGAACAGAAGAGGTCCAAGGACTGACCCCTGGGGGACTCCACAAGTCATGGCCACTCGCTCGGATTCATAGCTGCCGATCGTAACAAAATAACTCCGGCCTTCTAAATAGGACCTGAACCAGTTAAGGACCGCTCCAGAAAGTCCAACCCAGTTTTCCAGCCTATGCAACAGGATTCTGTGATCTACAGTATCAAACGCAGCACTGAGATCCAACAGAACCAGGACTGATACTAGACCAGAACCAGGACTGATACTAGACCAGAA